>NC_028361.1:10444675-10519131 GCF_000741045.1 Vigna radiata var. radiata | reverse complement strand
CACCACACCAATGTAATGCAGAGATATAATAATTTAAGGACAAATTCTTTCAGAAGAAATCGATATCTCAATTATCACTTGAAATACAAGAAGAATGGGAGAAAGAATTTCTAGAAAAATAGAACAAAGAATTCGTGGGAAGAAAGCGTAAAGATGAAAGCATGAAGATAAAAAAAAAGAATAAATAGGTTATGTGGGGGTGGGAGAATAAAATTATAAAATTGTATTTCTAAATATAAATTTTTGCTAAAGGATAAAATTGGAATAGAAAAGATAGAGGAAAGGGTAAAAATGGAATGGAGGGTGGGGGTTGGAATTGGGGAGGTGCAGGGAGTAACCCCCATTATATTTTTCAAGTTTCATTCATGATATAAATTGGCTAATTTTTTTCACAAAACTGTTGGACAAAAATGTGTTCATATGGGCCACATGAGGCCCACTGATTTCAATTATTTTGTAGTAATCAAGCCCGCTACTCATTTAATGAAAAGCTGTTTCTTCCCGTCTCATTATTACTATTTGCACTCCAAACTTCTAAAAAAAATTAAAATATATTTCTTGTAGTCCTTGTCGTTTCGTTGTTGGTATTATTATCGTTACCACTGCGCATTGTTCCACTTTTTTTCTTCACTACACTCTTTGAGAGGAAAAGAAGAAGAAAAATAGCTCATTTCGGAAAAATAGTTCATTTCAAAAACTCTTATTTATATTTTGCAAAGCTTGTTCTAAATGTTTGTTCCGGAAAGTCCGTTATAAAAGATATCCTATATGTTTCAAAAGTTTATTTCAAAAGGCTTATTATAAAATGTATTTCGTGTATTATGAAAAATTTGTTCTAAAAATCTTATTCTACAAATCCTATCATGCAAATCATGTTTCAATAGTTCATTCCGGAATATTTTCTTAACAGATCATATAGAAATCACTTTATAAAAGATAGTACTGTTTTAAAAATTATGGGGGTGGTGGAAGAAAAACCTTTCACCTCATCAAAAAGTTCCTAAGAAATATCACCATGCTCAAAAGCCAATTGCTTCCTGTACTCCATCCAATTTCTCCTTTCACCTCATCAAAAAGTTTCAGGAAAATGTTTTCCATAAAAAGAGGAATTGATTTCCAGGAAAAGAAAATCGAAATCGTTTACTTAATTCCAAATAATAAATTCAGAAAGTAATAAGGTGTAGGAAGAAAATGATAGGGTGTAGGAAACAATTGTCGACTCATAATTCTGTGTTCCCCTTTCACGTAGGCCCAAATCATTGTAAAGAAGAGCCCAATTCATTTATAGAGGTTTTTTTATTTCAAATATTTTATAAATAATGATATATATCAAATATATTGAATTTTAAATTTTCATATATTAAATGTAGGGATGGCATAAAAACTCGTATTCGCGGGTATATGCGGATAAAATCCATTACGAATATTTAATACCCGCGGTAAAAGGTATCCGCGGGTAACGGGTAGCAAGTATTTTAATACCCGTTTGTTAACGAGTCGGGTTCGGATATCATATTATCTGTACCCGCGGTTATCCACAACCCGTCTAGAAAATGAAATTTCAATTTTACCCTTCATTCTTTATATTATTTATTAAGCTATTATATGAAACCCTAAATCTCAATTTTTAACATTCACATTGTCGTTAGAGAGGAGAGAAGATCCTAGGGTTTCCTTTCGAAGGATCACCGTGACTCGTTCTATGCTCTCTCTTTCTCCTTCATCACACAGTTTATGCTTTTTCTTGGTGCCGGTGGCTTGCTTGGCCAGCTCCAGCAGAGTGTAGAAAGGGTTGGCAGTGGTGATGACAGTGCTGCGGTGGGAGGCACCGAGGAAGGCAAGGGCGAATTGGGGGCAGTTGCGCAGGACGAGCATGACGAAGTCACCCTGGCGGATGCCGATGTTGTGGAGGCCGACGGTGATGCGGTGATACGGCGGGCGGCGAGGTCGACTTCGGCATAGGTGAGTGTTTCGCTGGTGTCGTCGTCGATAAAGGATGACTCAGGGAGGCGTTCTTCCTTTCTTCTTTGTTGGATCGGGAATGTACTCCCTTGGTTGTGGTGCGGTGAGGCGCGACGGTGGCACCTTGGAGCTGGTGAGGGGCGGCGGTGGCACCTTTGAGTTGGTGAGGCACGACGGTGGCACCTCGCTACGATTCATTTAGTTTCTTTTTCGTCTTTGGCGGCATGTTGTTCCGAGGCTGCTACCACATGCTGGGGAAGAGAATGATGAGGAAAAAATCCTAAAGAAGAGTTTGGCTTGGCCCAAGAAAGAAAACCTAAAAATAAGTTTAGACCTGAAGGAAAAAATTAATAAAATATTATTTTTAAAAAGTATTATTGAGTTAAAACGAGTATCCGCGGGTTGGAAAAAATCCATGAATTTATTTTTTGCGGTTATCCACACGGGTAGCGAGGCGGGTATGGGTACAGTTTTTACATGCGCATCGAGTTCGGATATCACACTATCCGTACCCAATCCGACCTGTTGTCATCCCTAATTGAATGTATAATTAAAAATAAAAGCCTTATCCTCCTAACTTATTTTTATAAAATCAAGTATATAATAAAGTGATAGGGTTTTAGGTAGAAATGACAAAAATATCACGATCGGGTGTAAAGTTATACTGTAGTATTTGTCATTTAAAAAGAAATCAATTTAAGTTAAATTTAATTAAAATTGATATTAAATTATATTTTATATGTTAAATTTAAATAAAATTAAAATTTTATTTGATATTTAATTTAAGTTATATTACATTTTATATATTTTTTGTAATTTTATTTAAATTTTATTTTAAAAATTTATAAAATATATTTTTTTAAATATTTATGAATATCCACATGTTTTAAAGTATATATGGATATTTTTTAAAAAGATATCCACACTAGTAACTGACGGATAACATGTGAATTCTTTTGTTGTGAGTGAATAACGAGTAAGTATTATCCATATTTAATCCGATCTATTATCATCCATAATCTCATGTTTTATATTTATCAAATATTTGCTTAAAAAATAATAAAGAAAAATAGGTATAGGAAAACAAAATCATTTATTTTCAATGCCAATAGCAAGAAATACATGTTAAAAAAAACCCACAATTATTTCTTATCTTTTCCTAAAAGCTTAATACGATATGAACTTCCATCTCTACGTTTATTTTGTCATGAACGCGAAAAATATCGATTACAAGCATTGCACCTAATCAGGGATGACAACGGGTCGGATCGGATACGGGTAGTGTCTACCTGCAACCCGACCCGACAAAAAAACATCCATTTGCTACTCGACCAGCTATCCGCACAGATACTCGCTTAAAAATATTTACGGTTTTGTCATGAATGCAGAAAATATTGATTACAAGCATTGCACCCAATCAGGGATGACAACGGGTCGGATCGGATACGGATAGTGCCTACCTGCAACCCGACCCGACAAAAATACATTCATTTGCTACTCGACCAACTATCCGCACAGATACTCGCTTAAAAATATTTACGGATATTTTAAAATTCACGAATATCAGTGAATACGCGCAAATATTTAAGATATATTAAATTATTAAAACAAAATTTAAATAGAATTACAAAATATATAAAATATAACATAAATTAAATTAAATATAAATTAAAGTTCAATTTTAATTAAATTTAACCTTGTAAAATATAAATTAATGTTAATTTTAATTAAATTTAACTTAATAAAATATAAATTAAATTTTTATTTTTATTTTTTATAGGTAACGGATATTCACGGGTACAGATAATACAATACCCGTAACCGACTCGTTTATAAACAGATATTAAATTTTCTCCTACCCACAATTTGCAAATAATAAATATCTATGGGTTTCAATTATCCATCGTAAATTTTATGTGTGAATATCTGCATAACACAATTTATTTGCCATCCTTATAAGTATTATTTTCAAAATTTGACAATGTCATAATTATCAATTCTATACATCCAAAACAGAATAATAATGACAAACACAACACATGCCAAAAGAAAAACAAAATGGCAAGCAGAAAAACAGATACGTACAATATTAAAATAATATAGAGAACAAACTAAATCCATTGGAAATCACCCACGAAAGAAAATTCTTGGAAACATTCCCTTCAAATATATATTATTTACGGATTTTCACCGTTGGAAATATGTGAAAAAAAAAATTATGATCGGCACATTTATTGATGATGAAAAATTTTATCATGTTATAAAAATTTAAGTACTTCACTTTATATTACTTTTTAAAAAAGTTGTACTGATATAAATCAAAGATTCTTCATGACATTCTATTGATTAGACAGGTTCTTATCTCTTAAAAGAAAAATACATTATTTTTATTTGTCCTTATGGGTTGTTTTGTTTATAAGGACACCACTTTGTATTGTTTAATACAAATTCTTTCTAATTCCTTAGTTATTAATTAGCACTTTCCTACCATATATACTGTACTATAGTGATACTTAGATAGATCGGGAAGGGTGTAAGAAAGATCGGGCAGGGGATAGCACCGATCGGAATAAACAGCATCCATAGAAGATGGGGTGAATTCCATGACACGATTCTGTGGAATGATAAATGGCACTCAAACAGATCGGGAATGGTACAAAGAAGATCGGTCATGAGCTGGCACCGATCGGAGAATACTGTACCAATGTCAGAAAATGGAGTGAATCCCAGTGTGGGAATGAGAGGCAGTTGCGGACAGTTGATGAAGATATTTTGCGAGTTTAACGGAGCGAGAATCTAGGAAGCACGAAGCAGTAGTGGATAACGGAAGAGTGAGGTAGTTGCGGATAAGATGGAGAAAATTACGGGAAGTTCAGGTACGTTCTAATGCAGCTCCTATTAAAGTGGAATTATTCCTCTATAAATAGGAGAAGACAACTCAGGTAAAAGGTTGATTTCTGATTTGAGAGAAAGAGCTTCTTAAGTGGTCTAGCTAACTTGATCGTCGGAGTGCTAACGTGCAGGTACACCCCGTTCAGTTTCTAGTTCGCTATCAGACACGTGAGAGAGAAGATCGTGATAGGTGCTGGTGAATCGTGGTCTCACTTTTCTACAAGAACATTTTGGCGCCCACCGTGGGGCCCGGTTTTCATAAACCTTTTTACGATCACAATGGCAGAAGATTTGACATTGCAGTTATTACAGCAAATGCAGCAAGAAATGCAGGAGATGAGGGCAGAAATAGCTGCTATGCGAGCAGCGCGAGAAGATGCTCAGAACAGACCAGCAACCCAATCGGTTCATTTGGAGACAATTGACATCAATGGAGCAGAAAGCAGCCAAGCGGCGGTAGACGGAGTCGGAGAAAATAATGGAGATCCTATCAACAATAACGGAGGAGTCAATAGGCGGGGTGAACGAAGGGCGGAACACGATAGGGATGTGAACGTCAGAGGAAGGGGTGAGCAGAATTTAAATGACAATCTGTTAAGTAGACACGGAGGTAACGAAAACAACCTAGAGAGGGAACGGCGCAATGACCGTCGTAGAGGNGAAGACGATCATACTGGAGCCAATTTTGATAATCGAAATGACAATCGTNGAAATCCCANCNTAGCTGATCGGGACAATGATAGAATCGATCAGGCAGAAGGATTNCACCCTTTCACGGTGCCAGTCATGCGGACGGTTATGCCAGAAAATAAAGTGTTGCCAGTGATGGAGAGATATGGAGGCTCAACTGATCCCGTCAAGCATCTTAGGTCTTTCATTGATGCCATGGCGGTGTACTCATCTGACGAAATGGTGTGGTGTAGAGTTTTTTCACTATCATTGAAAGGTGAAGCCCTGGACTGGTTCCATTCACTCCCACCCCAGACGATAGATTGTTTTGCGACTTTGCGACGATTGTTCAGTCAACAATACATTTCCAGTAAAACACCTGGAATGACCTATACAACACTAATGAGAATAAAACAAGGGAGAGAAGAATCATTGAAAACATTCATGGAAAGATTTAACCGAACGGCTCGACGAGTACGAAATATTGACCAACGACTGATAGTCAGCGCCTTAACCTCTGCCTTAAAGCCGGGCCCTTTCGTCGACTACCTATACGCTGAAGAACCACAAACCATGGCCGAACTACAGCATAAATTGACAAGCTTCATCAGGATTGAAGAAGGAAGAGCCCATTATAAAGGCCAGGAGAGTGAGTCAAGAGGACCGATGAGGAGGGAAGGCATAAATCGAGAAATTCAAAGAAGAGATGAAAGGCCGATCGGTCCAAGGAGAATAAATCAACCCCAGCTTTTGCAACGTTCCCATCATACGCCTCTTAACGCCCCTCGTACCAGGATTATGGAAGAAGCCCTAAGAGCATATTTGTTAAAGCCAGTTCGGGCTCCCACACCCCTAGGGGCCGACGAAAGCAAATATTGTAAATACCATCAAAACAGGGGTCACACTACTGAAGACTGCAACACTTTGAAAGATAAAATTGAAAACCTCATTCAGGCGGGGCACTTGCAGAAATATGTGCAGCGTCATCGGGCGCACGACCAGAGCGGTACAGCTCACAAGAGTGAAAAGAGTAGACGAAACCANAGCAGAAGCAGAAGCCGAAGCAGGGAGAGGGTGACCAAGGGTATAATAAATACCATCTCTGGTGGGTTTGCAGGAGGCGGTCCATCAATATCGGCCCGCAAAAGGCATCTACGAAATTTACACCATGTGAACCAAACGGGAGTAACNAANAGGTCTATGCCTACAATNTCTTTTTCAGACAACGACTTCCATGCTCCAGATCCCGATCAAGACGACCCGATGGTAATAATAGCCATGATCGCTCGGTACCAGGTAGGGAAGGTGCTGATAGACCAAGGNAGTNCAGCCAATATTCTATATTGGAGGACGTTCACGCAGATGGACATACCCGAAGGGGTTATCCAACCCTTCAACGAACAGATTGTGGGCTTTGCAGGCGAACGGGTAGACACAAGGGGATATATAGACCTCAAAGTAAGCTTAGGGTTGGAAATAGATGATAAAGAGCTTCCAGTTCGTTTCCTACTAGTCGAAGCGGATACCTCGTATAACGCCCTGTTAGGACGACCTTGTTTGAATGCATTCGGTGCTATTGTCTCAACACCACACCTAGTGTTGAAATACCCTTCTAACCAAGGAACGGTGTGTACCGTACGGGCTAACCAGAAGATGGCAAGGGAATGCTACGCAGCAGGGCTTAAAGTAAAGCAACGTACGCACACAAAAATAGAAGATCGGTCGGTGATTGCGATGACTGATCTAGACCCAAGACTGAATACAGAAGACCGAATGGAGCCCGTAGGAGAAACCCGATCATACAGCCTGGATAAGGAACTGGACAGAGACACATCAGTTGGGAAAAATTTGAACGACTACCAAATAATGAAGATCGGTGAAGTGTTAACCCGAAACAAGGATCTGTTTGCATGGATCCCTTCTGATATGCCGGGAATACACCCAGATGTCATGGCTCATAAGCTATCGGTGTTTCGCGATGCCCGGCCGGTCGCACAGAAGAAAAGAAGATTAGGGTGGGAAAAAAGACAAGCTGTGGAAGAAGAGGTACAGAAATTGCTAGATTCCGGTTTTGTACGGGAAGTGAAATACACTACTTGGCTAGCCAATGTAGTCTTAGTAAAAAAATCTAACGGCAAATGGCGAATGTGTACTGATTTTACCGATCTGAATAAAGCGTGCCCCAAGGACACGTACCCTCTCCCCAGCATAGACGGCTTGGTGGATGGAGTGTCCGGTTATGAAGTATTAAGTTTCCTCGACGCCTACTCGGGATACAACCAAATACCGATGCATGCACCTGACAGAGAGAAAACAACTTTCATAACCGAACGGGGTACCTATTGCTATAATGTTATGCCGTTCGGTTTAAAGAATGCAGGGGCAACGTACCAAAGACTCATGGATAAAGTATTCGAAAGCCAAATAGGAAGATGCATGAAGGTGTATGTTGACGACATGGTGGTACGTAGCCGTTCTCTGGACGAACATATTAAAGACTTGGAAGAAGTATTGGGGCAGATCAGGAAATACGGAATGAGGCTAAATCCTACAAAATGCACGTTCGGGGTTGATGCAGGTAGATTTCTGGGCTTCATGTTAACGGTAAGGGGAATAGAAGCAAACCCGGACAAGTGCAAGGCGATTCTGGAAATGCGAAGTCCGAATAATTTAAAAGAAATTCAACGACTGGTCGGACGGTTGACATCCCTATCTCGGTTTATCCCAAAATTGGCAGAGAAGATCAAGCCTATCTTGATCCTTATGAGGAAAAACGCATCAACAGGGTGGAATGCAGACTGTGAAAAAGCATTTCAAGAAGTGAAGCAGGTCCTGACCGTCCCACCAGTCATGGGCAGACCAGATCCTGACCATGCATTGCATATATTTTTAGCAGTGTCCGACACAGCGATCAGTGCCGCATTAGTTCAAGAGAAACCTCAGCATCGGTTGATCTACTTTGTTAGCAGAAGTTTGAAAGAAGCAGAAGTTCGGTATCAGAAATTGGAGAAAGTGGTTCTATCTCTCCTATATGTTGCTCGTCGCCTCAGACCGTACTTCCAAGGACACCAGGTGGTCGTTCGAACAGACTTTCCCATAGCTAAAATCCTACGTAAGCCGGATTTGGCTGGTAGAATGATTGGCTGGTCGGTCGAACTATCAGAGTTTGGACTACAATATGAACCCAGGGGGTCAGTAAAAGGTCAACACTTAGCAGAATTCGCAGTTGAGTTACCATATGTCATAACCGAACAGGTATGGAAACTTTATGTGGATGGTTCTGCGAGGAAGTCACGTGGAGGGGCGGGAATAGTTCTAGAGGGATCGAACGGGGTGACAATTGAGCAATCGATAATATTCAAATTCAAAGTCAGCAACAATCAGGCTGAATATGAAGCTTTGCTCGCCGGAATGGAACTCGCCCGGGACATTGGGGCAGATATCGTAGAGTGTCACACGGACTCTCAGGTTGTTGAAGGACATATAAATGGTACGTATCAAGTACGAGATGACTACTTGTTAAGATACTTTCACAGGGCAAAGCAGTTGGAAAAACACTTTGCCAGATTTACTACAGTCCATGTGCCACGAGAACAAAACACACGAGCGGATCGGTTATCTAAATTGGCTGATGGGAAAGAAAAAAGCGTCCTTAGTTCGGTCATTCGGCAAGTCTTGTCTCAACCAAGTATAGAATGTCATGCCATTTCCAATCAAAATAACCCGAACGACCAACAGTGCTGGAAAGATGAAATTGTTCAGTTAATTCGAAAACAAGACGCAGGGGATAACCTACGAGCCGACGAGGCGAAGAAGATATCTAGATATTGTCTGATTGGAGAAGACTTATACCGCAGAGGATATGTGACACCAATAATAAAATGCCTATCAGTAGAAGAAGCTACTTATGTTTTACAGGAGTTACACCATGGTATATGTGGCAGGCACACAGGAGGCCGAGCGTTGAAGGCTCGAGTTCTAAGAGCTGGTTTCTTTTGGCCTACCTTAGAGCAGGATTGTATAGCGTTTTCACAAAAGTGCATATCTTGTCAGAAGCACGGTAATGTTTTTCACGCTCCAGCGACAGAGTTACATAACATGTTCGCCCCTTGGCCGTTCGCTCAATGGGGTATGGATATAGTGGGCCCATTCCCGATCGGGCGATCGCAAAAGAAATTTCTTCTTGTCGCTATAGATTACTTTACAAAATGGGTGGAAGCTGAGCCACTGGCTAAAATTTCTACTACTCAAGTTAAACGATTTGTCTGGCGCATTATATGCAGGTTCGGTTTACCCAAAGTCATCATAACTGATAACGGACGGCAGTTTATTGACAAAAGGTTACAAGCCTTCTACAAGGAGCTGGGCATTGTGAGTGTTACAAGTTCTGTAGAGCACCCTCAGACAAACGGGCAAGCCGAAGCGGCTAATAAAATTATTGTAAGTGAACTCAAGAAACGTCTAGGGGAGGCTAAGGGAGGATGGGTTGATGAAATTGACCAGATCTTATGGGGATATCGATGCTCCCCGCACGGTTCGACCGGTGAATCACCTTTCAATCTCACCTACGGGACAAATGCCATGCTACCTGTAGAGGTAGGGGAACCAACCGCGCGACGACAGCTTTCGGATATGGTAATTAATGACGAACAGTTACGAAGTAACCTTGATGTTATAGACGAACGGCGTCATGTAGCGGCTATCAAAAATGAAGCTTATAAAAGGTTGGTAGCCAGAAGATACAACACTAAAGTAAAACCTAGACAGTTCACGGAGGGTGACTTAGTGTGGCGGAAAACGGCAGAAGCAAGAAAATCACACACTGAAGGGAAGTTAGCAGCTAATTGGGAGGGACCGTTCAGGGTGAAAGAAGACCTACAGAATGGTGCATACCGCCTGGAACACTTAACGGGCGATACTATACCAAACACTTGGAATGCTTCTCATTTGAAATTTTACTTTAGTTGAGTCAATTGTATTTGTTTTTCTGCTTTGCGAATAACTGGAATTATGATTGGGGAATAAGGGGAGGTGAAGTTTTATCACCCGTTCTTCTTATACTTTGAATAAATCCTCCAAGTCATTTGGAGCGAGAGTATTGATCAACTTACACATTTTGTATTTTTATTCTCATGGTTGAATAAGGTGGTCGAAGAATAGAGCGCTTATAATCTTTATATACATTACGTAAAGTACTCAATGGGGAATAAGGTGATTGCATAGTTGTATTGATCGGGGAACATCATAATACATTATCGTGAATAGATTATTTGTATCGATCGAGCAATTCATATATTGGGGAATAAGGTGAGTGAGTAGTTGTATTGATTGGGGAACATCACAACACATTATCACAATATCATGCAAATACGGCGGTAAATATGTTCAAATGACATCATGTCATGAGTATACAAACTAACTGTATTCAAAATAGCTAAATATCAACAATAACATAGTCAAATTACATTCATAATACTCATCATTCATTTCAAATGGTTCTTAGTGCTTGTTAACAGGTTCGGTAGGCTCAGGTACCTGATCGGCAGCAGAGTGCACCCGGTCATCCGTCTTCTCAACAGTTTCCTCCCCAGCCAAAAACGCATCTTCGGCCTTTTCTGTCTCTTCATTAATTTGGCCGCCCAGGTCAATTAGTTTCCCATCAACAACGACCTTCATAATATCAAACTTGGAATCGGCCAAAGGAGTATTAAAAAAGTAGTGGCATTGAGCAATCCCTTGCTCGAATCCTAATTCCCTCTCTAAACACACCTGATCCCCCAACCGAGCGGTCTCCGCGAGCAGACTATCGCGTTCAAGAATAAGATCGTCACGCTCTTTGGTTAAATTTTTGTTGTTGAGGGTTAGTTCTTCAACATTTTTATTGAGAAGCTCAAGGGAAGTCTGAAGGGATGAAACTTGTTTCTGAGATTCAGAGAGTTGATTTGCTGCTTTCACTCGATCCTCTTCAGCCATTTTAACCAACTCGTCAATACGTAAGGTCAGAGAGATATTCTTTTTCTTCAATTCGACTAGTTCAGTCGTGACCGCTTCTAGTTCATTCACCAACAACAGTTTGGTCGTTCCAGCGGAGTAATTCAGGCAAACGCTCGCTCGAGCTATTAATTCGTAAGCCATGTTGAGGGATTCACTCGGAGACATGTCTTTGAACGGTTTCCTTTCCTCAGGGGAAAGGTTGAACTGCAACCTATCAGATACGTGCACGTTCGGGTCTAAAGGCCCTGTCAGCAATGGTAGAGTCTTTTTCTGTTTTTTAGGCGGGGAAGGTGTCTTCTCTGCTTTCCTTTTCGGTTTGCCTCTTGCGGTATGGGGTTTGGCAACCTTAGAGTCAGTCACATCTTCTACCAAATCAGTCATCTTCAGAGCTGAATTGACGGTCGGAACATATTTTGCTGGTGACGCAGGAGACGAGGAACTCTCCGCAGTTTTCTTAAGCTTCTTTTGAGCCATCAACTTAGCAAAGGCAGCATGTTGGTCCATCCCTTCAAACAATTCTGCAAATAAAAGGTAAATTTAGGCAAGTCAATAATGATGGACGATCGGTAAAAGTATCGGATACGAAACATACCTAGCACTTTATTCTGTAATTCATCAGTGCCAATAAGTTTTATCAGCATGCGGGATGACGTCTTGCGGGGTAACTGATCGATCTTGTTGATGATCTTTATCTCATCCTCGGTCATATCTGTGACAGGCCAAGACTCTATTCGGGTAGGCCCTTCGGTCCAGTACAGAGGAAATTTTGGCTCCCCATTGTTCAGGAAATATTTTGCCCGACCAGACTCGCGAATAGCTATTTTACAGTAATTCATCTTAAAATCTTTGTATGAAGAGTTGAAGGGAGTAAACAATTGCTTATCCTTAGCAGGAAGAAGAGAGATCCAGGATCTATTAGCATTGGGAAACACTCGGAAGAAATGCAAGAACGACTTAGGGGTGGGGTCAAATTGTAAGCCGGTGCATAACACCTGAAAGGCTTGCATGCAAGCCCATCCGTTAGGATGAAGTTGGGCAGGACATATGTTCAGGTATTTTAGTACACCCATTTGGAATTCGGTGAAAGGAAGCCGCACACCTAAATCTTTGAACAACGTGATATATACATAGAAAAAATCTAAACCATACCCCTCCCGACCGTGACATGCTCTCTCATTCGATCGGCATACTACCAGGGTATAGTCATCAACTTCCTTAAAGTCAGACAATATATATACTTTTTGCAATAGATGTCTAATAGTAGCCCTACGGATGTAATAAGGAAGGTAGTTTTGTACCTCATGGGGAGCCCAACCATACCCTTCTACCCTAGGTGGTGCTATAATAGACGTCCAAGTTCGGGAATCGTCAATATTAAACTCAACATAAAAATGACCGGACGAGCTGCTAGAATCACTGGACGTACTGGAAGACGATGTTGACGGTGATGAACCTCTACGATCAGTACCCCCCGCACGGTCATCCCTAGGTCTTTCAGTTGAAGGAGAAGAGGTAGACATTACCTTGTATCAAGTAAGGATCGGTGAGTACTATATCTCGTCCGGGATGCAGTGATGAGTATAGTAGGCAAAGTGAAAATGACAGTGGTCCCCCCCCCTATTTATAGTCGAGAAAAACGGTTCCCTACTATCATCTCCACCGTTGATCTACCTTAGATCTAACGGTGAGAAAATCGTGGCTGTTCACGTTTGCATTGCTGACATCATCAATTAATCTCAACCATTCCTGATTACCCATCTGACGGTTGGAAATGAAACGTCTTTTCAGCAGTTATAACTCTCCCATCATTACATCTTTTCACACTGCAAATATATGGATCAGGAAACCCTAACGCTCTTGTCATCGCTAAGGGCTTGGGGGGCTTATGTACTATAGTGATACTTAGATAGATCGGGAAGGGTGTAAGGAAGATCGGGCAGGGGATAGCACCGATCGGAATAAACAGCATCCATAGAAGATGGGGTGAATTCCATGACACGATTCTGTGGAATGATAAATGGCACTCAAACAGATCGGGAATGGTACAAAGAAGATCGGTCATGAGCTGGCACCGATCGGAGAATACTGTACCAATGTCAGAAAATGGAGTGAATCCCAGTGTGGGAATGAGAGGCAGTTGCGGACAGTTGATGAAGATATTTTGCGAGTTTAACGGAGCGAGAATCTAGGAAGCACGAAGCAGTAGTGGATAACGGAAGAGTGAGGTAGTTGCGGATAAGATGGAGAAAATTACGGGAAGTTCAGGTACGTTCTAATGCAGCTCCTATTAAAGTGGAATTATTCCTCTATAAATAGGAGAAGACAACTCAGGTAAAAGGTTGATTTCTGATTTGAGAGAAAGAGCTTCTTAAGTGGTCTAGCTAACTTGATCGTCAGAGTGCTAACGTGCAGGTACACCCCGTTCAGTTTCTAGTTCGCTATCAGACACGTGAGAGAGAAGATCGTGATAGGTGCTTGTGAATCGTGGTCTCACTTTTCTACAAGAACATATACTATTGTTTAATATAAGAATTTTTTTGTCTTCGTCACTTTTATTTTTCTTTTTCTTCTTTTTTTGGCTAATAATCAAGTAATTGAATTTCAATTAATATAAATGGAGTAAACCAATTAAACTTAATAATCTACATTTGAATTTCGGTTATATTGGTTAAATTAGTTAAGTCGTTGTGACTTTTACAACTTTGAGTGAAAGAAAAAACACGAAAAAAACAAATAACAATAGAAATAAAACCAACAATGTAGTTTATATTTAAAAAAAAAATGAAATTCTCATATTGATTTGAAAAAGGGATAATGATATTTAGAGAATATTTTTTTGACAACATTTAAACATTGATCAAGTGTCAATCTGTGATTGGTCAAAAATTACTTAATGTTCAAATGTTGTCAAAAAAATGTTCTTTAAATATCATTATCCTTTGAAAAAGTGAATAGTGCTATGTAACATTAATTATTGAAATAAGGAAAATTTAAAGAAATCCTTATTGTATTAGGTGTTTCGAATATAAATTATTATTTTATTTTATTACTAATATGAAAAATGAATCGTACATTTGTTTGTTTGTTTGAAGTAGTACTAGGTGTGAGCATATATAACAATAGATACTAAATTATCCGTTGGTCGTGAAAATAATGTAATGGAGAGGAAGAAGAAGAAGAACACACTGATCAAGAAATATAAGAAGAAAAGAGTATAATATTGTACTTTCTAGAATGGAGGACGGAAGAATAGCAAGTTTAAAGGCGTGAGATAGGAATATTGTACTTTTTAGAATTAAAATGTTTTGGTGAAGCAAAACTAATGGCTCATAATATTGTTTATATCAACAGTACAATAAATCAATCTAAAAGTGGTTTTCAGATTGATTCCTCATACAACTTATGTGCAAATTCCAGTTTTAAAAGTAATAAAAACAAGTGGGTCAACATTTTAGATTGATTGTGACGAGGAAAATTCAAAACTTACTTTTGTTTTCGAATAAAGTTGAGTAATAATATTTTAATAATTTTTTTATATTTATTTGATATTATTTTTTATTTTTTTTATATTTATTTGATACTACTTTCCATTTTTTTTATAAACACAAAATTTTATTTTTTTATGATTATTTTATTTTTATAATATGTATTAAATAAATATTAATATATATCATTATACCATTATTTAGTAAAGTTTAATCCGATTATTTGTTTTTTGAAAAGCTGTTTATGTTATTAGATTGGCTATTAAGAAATTGTATTGTCATGATAGATAAGAGATTAGGAATTAAATCAATAATAAGGTGATATATATTTATATTCGTTTTATATATATTACAAGAATAAAATAGTTATTATAATTAATAATACAGAACTGTTTTTAAATGTTAATGTTTATCTTACATTATTACAAAAAATTTCTTCATCTGGTGTTCAGTAAACAATTGAAGAATGCAAATAATATTGGTGACATATATGCGAAAAGTTTTCTAGTAGCTAAAATTTTAATTTATTAGTGACAAAATACTGTCATCTTAGAAAATTATTCTAATGACAACTTTAAAAGTATTACAGAGACGAATGAAAATTTTCAAATTATATTAGTTATATGATCTATTTATAATTATGTATTTAATTACTTAGATTGATTCAAATGTTACTAAAGAAAAGTCAATGGATTGATACAGAAGAGAAGTTCATTTCTCTAATATTATCATGATACGGCCTAGTATATATGTATATCATTCTTTTGTGTTTTCCATTGAAACCTAAAATTAGAAGTGATTCCATTTGACATGCTGTAGCTCGTAAATCCTTTTGAAGTAAATTTCCTTAGGCATGAGGATCATATCAGAAACCTACATGTTTGTGAAAAAAATAGAAAGTAGAGAAGCAGAATAAGTGTTTGATAAAGGTTGAGGATGGCATGGCGAGGAAGTATTAAGAAAGAAGATAGAGTTGAGCATGCATGGTAGGTAGCTAGGTTTCAGAGATGGTCTGAGGGTTCATTTCTACTACTTTTGAGAGGCAGCCACGCTGATGAACAGTACACGTAAATTGATGAGAATCATAATTGGACAAGAGAAGGGACACACATGCAACAGAGGAGAAAAAAGTGATGATGATTAAGTTTCATGTGCTTCACTGATTCAATGGCACGATGACCAGTAAAAAAAAAAGCAGCATTTTCCAAAGCTGGTGGAATAAAATAGAGGTTAAACGGGTTCCGTACACAAACTGATGATTGACACTTGGCTAAGTTCCTTGAGGAGAGCAGGCAAGTTGACGATACGGACGTTGATCGAGGTGCCATCTGAAAAATAAAATTCCGGCGAGATCGAATCTTATTGGTGAATGAGAAGTTGTTCACTGTTCACGTGGGTTGGAGAAATGATGTGTGGAAAGGTGGAGAAATTTGGAGACAAAGAGGAAGCTTTATGAGCTTTTGAGCACTAAAAATTGTAAGCCAAATCGAGTATTTTTAAAATTACTAGGGACCTAAAAACCATGATCTATATTTCTAAGTATAGTAGCGCGTGGGGATGTCCCAGCTTGTTTAGGGCTGCCGCAAACAATGCTACCATTTTCCTCAACCATGCTCTCAGCTCCACACACGCGTGCCAAGCCTTCCCTCGATTGCCGAATACTGTTTTGTTAATTAGTGTTAGAAGTAGGTTCTAGGTCTAACTCAATTCCACAAAATTATTGGTTTATAAGATGATGTCTATACCTCAGTTATATATTATAAATTAGTTTTATCTCTAGTCGATGTAGGACTTCTAACAATTAGGATCTTGAATTATATGACATAAGCCTTTTTAAAGAAGAATTTGTATCATATATGTTCTTCAGTAGTTCGATGGTTAGTCAAATTTAAAATAAATGTGACATTTGGTCTAGAATAAATTTAGTTAATTACCATAATTATACTTAGGAACATTTTTCATATTTTCATCTTATAGGGTTCAATAATAAACAAAATAATGTGTAGAGATGTATGTAAGTGACGATTATAAAAAATAAATGGAATCATATATAGCAATAACTCTATCTTTAGGCACAATCAAATGGATGAAGAAGAAGTGATTACCCTAGTACAAGTAATTGATTTGGCATGAATCACAACTTTTAACTTTTATCTTTTTCGTGTAATTTCTTTGATAAGGTCTAAAATTGCTTTGTATGTGTGGGCACATGATATTTTTAACTGTTTTACTATATAGAAATGTAAGTTTTAGATTTAATATAGGAAAAGAGCTCATTATATAATGTATTAATACTCTTTTTTGTTTTCTTATGTTTATATTATGTATATAGCTTAACCTAATTACCTCATTAGTTTAATTTGTTTTTTTGGTGATAAAAAAAAATAATTTATGAAATAGAGCTTTCTTGATATCTTATAACGAAACATATCATTCTTATCACATCTTACCATTTAGATTTGTTATAAATTAGCATTTGCTTAAATTAACCTTAAGGCAATCAACATGTATTCTACTTTTATGGGTATTGCTAGAACTCGAGTATTCAGTAATTTGTTTATCATTAACATAGTGATAAATAACTTTTTTTTAATTAATTGTGTTTGAAAAATGTTGTCTTTTTGGGAGTTGAACCAATTAATCTATTTTCTCTTTCTTTTTCTTTTTTACATGGTCAAGGCAATTTAATTACCTCAATTCAATATATTTGTTTGTCTCATAAAAGAAAGGTACTTCCCCACTTACTTCTCCAGCAATAATTTATTTGAATTTTATTTTTCAAAATCTTTACACAAAAAGTTGAATAAGAAGTTATGAATCTTACTTCTCTTCTTACATTTAACCTAATAATATACATCTTCGTTTAAATGTTTTACAGGTAAAATTATTTTATTGTAATAAATAATTATAACTGAATTTATAAGAACTAAAGATTTAAATTATAATATTATTATATATTTACATATTTCAAGTAATATAATATAAAAAATTAATTTAAATTATTTTTAATCTAATTTTTATTAAGAAAAGTACATTAACAGAATGGGTTAAAACAGACTCATAGATTAAAATTTTTAATTTGATCCATTAAATTTTGATAGACCAAACTACGAGCCAAAATCCATTTTCCTATAAATCAAAACACAAAAAGTCAGCAAATTCTAAACCTTCGAAATATTTCTATCTCAAAAACTTTTTGATCAATCCCAAAGACAAAAGATAACTTATCCATGATATGTTTTGTTTTCCACATTAGTAACTGCACAATTAGCTAATTCTTCAAAAACTGCGAGGCATATATAACCATCTTTTAGATTCTAACAACAAACTTGCAAAAAGTAAATAAACACAATAAAAATTGAAGAATTATTTTTTGAAAATTTTATCATAAAGATCAAATTCTTATCAAAGAAATATTCATTTCAAATTTTGCAGACAAAAATAACATATTATATCCATCAAATAAAAAAAATTTAAATAACTAATGAAAACTTTATTTATTTGAACACTTGTAATTCTTGTATCACCCACCCAAGAATTTCTCAAGTTTTATTCCAAATAAAGCAAAACCCCCAACATGCATACGGTAAAGTATTTCATTTTAAAATGTAGATGATACTACTATTAACTTTGTCAATAGCCCTATCTAAGTCTAAATAAAGCAAATAAACCTTAATAAATTGAGATATTTGACTACAAATATATTATATTACATGCACTTATAGTATTAATACAATGTATTATATTCTTAAAATACAAATAGTGTTTCTTTTAGTATATTTAAATCTAAAAAAACTATATACCCAATGGCTGTAAATAAATAGAGTTGAACTGGATCTGTGAGAATGGTGTTTAGTAAGAACATAGTATGCACCTTTAACGTGTCAGAGGCTTATACGGCTGGCGGCGCCATAAAAATTCTCAAAACTATTGAAGCAATACATTTTATTCTTGAATACTTCACTGTACAAAGTATGCAAAAACTAAAGTCACTGGTTTTATCAGTGATCCAATTTTTAATTTAACCCCACATAGTAATCTGCCCCACTCTCCACTGCCACAAGCGGCTTATACCTTTCACCCAGAAACTGCTTTTTCTTCTTATAAAATGGAAAGCCAGCGCCACACTATTCTTCCCTTCCACCATCTTCAATAGCCTTCACAACCAAGTAAGAATTTTTTTTCATTCTTTCTCTATGCCCTTCACTTTTTCTATTTATATAACTCCAATACATATAATTGCTTCAGAAACCCTAAAGTGTGAGCTCAAAGCTACAAATGGGAAGGGGAAAGATTGTGATTGAAAGGATCGACAATTCCACCAGCCGGCAAGTGACTTTCTCAAAGAGGAGAAAGGGATTGATCAAGAAAGCCAAAGAACTTGCAATCCTCTGTGATGCACAAGTTGGCCTTCTCATATTCTCCAGCACGGGAAAGCTTTACGAGTATGCCAGCACCAGGTTTGGTTATCTTATCACCATCATCTTTTTTAGTTAATTGCAATAACACCATGGCTATTTATGTGCTTACGTACTGCTTCCGCTATATGTTTCTTTTGATGCATAGTTTTGCTTATATAGATCGGTACCAAAAACTAATTCATCCCTATTTTAGCCAAATTCCATGTATTTTAGGTCTCACTCAACATATAAATCTCTCTATCTCTAACACTATAATGCAAAAGAGATAAATAAATGCATGGCTACAACTTCTTAGAGATCACGTTCAAGTATTGTAAGAGAATCTTGTTTAATTATGTAGTTATATAAATATATATATATATATATATATATATATATATATATATATATATATATATTTATATAGATCTGCAAAATTACTACAGTTACATGATTACAGGAGATTCTTCTGATGCTAGGCAGTCCTGGATAGCGTGTGTATTCATATGTTTCAACCCATATGAATTAACAACACTTTTCTCAAGTTTCTGACAATCTATATATAGTAAAGCTGATGCTAGATCAGAATTTAACCTGACAGAGTTTGTGGGGTATTGGGAGAATATCATCTTGGAAACGTAAGAAATCTGTACATTATGCTGAAGTCAATAATGAAAAGAGCTGCGGTTTGAATATGATAATATTTTTAAGGGACAACAGATATCCTTAACATCCAAAAAAAAAAAAAAAAACTTATCCTTGAACTAATGAGGATGTAACATCACATCTCTGAATCTAACCTTCCTGTTTTGCTCATCCAAAGGCAGAGACCCCTCCAAGAAGAGATAACTATATTATATTTGTTTGGACACCTTGTGAAGAGATAAGAAGAGGAAAAAAGAAGTATAGGTATAAACATGATATAACATGACAGGAAGTGGGAAAGTGGGAGTTAGAGATAGAGATAGAGATAGATGATAAGTATTATGTAGGTATTTGAAAAATGGAATATTGAAAAATCACTGTTCATTTGTCAATTTCTTCTAGTCTCAGCTCAGCTCCATGCATGACCTATCTTATATTGAAAATCACCAATCCAACCTAGCTATTTTCCTCAGAAAGTATTGGAAATTCTGCATAATGCATATATGGTTTATAAGACTTTACAACAAACGATATACAGACAGTTTGAGGATATATTAAGGATGAAATACAGAAATTTAAAGTAGAAGTTTTGTGGGCATGAAAAGGGAAAGGGGCATTATTATCAAGCAAAATGATTGAGCACAGAGCTGTAACCAACGTATAGAGATTTGTTTTGAATAAGCAGGTATATAGTATCTGATTAGATGCATCTTTTACCATGCCCCCATCAACCTAGTCTTTTCTAATTTTAGAAGGTTACATATAAAAGTATGCGTGATTGGAAATATGAATAATATTAGCCATGGCGAATAGTGTAAACGATTTTAGCTGATACCATGGCCTTGATTAGTCGATGTCAACATCATTGAGGATGTGGATGTGATAGGTAGCAGATCATTGGTAGCATGTCCCCTCCCATAAGCAAAATGATGAAGTCCCATTTAGGATCCCTATCATTGGCAAATGCATGCATCGGATAAAGTGATGTCACCACTAATTTTGATATAGACAACCTTATCAGGTAATTAAAACCTAGCTATCCAAGCAATTTCTTTGTCATTATTATTTTGGTTTCTTTTATATATATAGATATATTTGGCCAAGTGGGAATGAGTTGTGTTTTACTATGATCCTCTATACTTTGTTTCCTAGTCTTAGACCATGCATTGAACCTTTCGCTTTTAGACTATAACGTCGTGTAGAATAAGGACACCTTCAGGATAAGTTTTTACTTATTTTTTAAATTAACGTTTGACAATGATAATAATGAAAATTAAAATTAAAATTAAAATCTCAATCATAATATTATTAGTATCCAAAGTCCAAAGTCCTCACCCCTTGATTAGACTGACCCTAACTATTTCTGTTTTGGTTATTAGTTGAACCAAAATAGTTATGAGTGAATAAGTTTTGAATGAAAAGTTATTTTTTTTTTAAAAAAAAAAAATCATAGGGGTAACATTTTAAATACACATTCTTAATTTTGACCAGACATTTAAGAATTTGAATAGACAATAAAAATGTTTTTTTTTTTAATAAAAAAACGTGCTTTTAATCCTTATTTGTGCATAAGTGAGTATATATTAAGCTAGTTGATGAACTATTAAAAACGTAATTTATTTAGAAAATTTATATGAATGTCTCGCACAAATTATAAATGACGTAATAACTTGTTAGGTTGACGTCACTATGCTATACGTCAATTTTTAAAACAAATATAAATAAATGTTAATTAAAAATAAAATATAAAAAAATTGGTCGAGAGAACAAATCTCTTATTAGATATTCAAATAATCATTTTGAAACAGTTAAATATAAAAAACATAGTAAAACTCCTTTTTATTATTTAGGAAAATTTATTAAATGCAAAGTTATACTTCTATTTAACTTTTTCAAAAATAAAAATAAAATTAAAACCTAAAGCAAAACATTGAAAAAAAAAAAAACTATTTCTTTAAACATAATTACTATGCTTTTTCAGACTACTCACTGAAATTTTTAAGAGATCACTAATTTTTAAAATTAAGCTCCACTTGTATTGATTATTGTATTTTATCATTCGAAATGATTTTTTTTTTTTGCAAAAACCTTAACCAAACTTACGCAATAATATTAATTATGAGTACATTAATGACTAGGCAACCTGAAATTTATCTCCTGCAAGAACAAACCTTTTGGTTGGAATTCATAACTAGACAGTGAAGGGAATATAGTTTTCAAGGTTTCTTTTATCTATTGTTGTTATATTGTAGATGGTATTCCTCATTAAAGACAGATTCAATTCGAACCTATAACAAAATGCATGCATAATATCACGTCTTAGACAATCTTATCACAAAGTATAATTTCACATTTAAATCAGGAAACCTTAATGAAAACAGATAGAAGTTGAATTATAATTATGTGAGATATGCTTGGCGTACATTATAATAGACTATAAGAAAAACTACAATAGGAAATTTGGTGCAACGCAAAGTAGACGAACATGGAAACTTAATAAATGCATGCATTACTATATATATATATATATATATATATATATATATATATATATATATATATATATATATATATATATGTTTTCAAGGTTGCATGAAGAAGAAGCAACATAATTCAACTTAGGAGGATCGTCAAAATATACTTTAATTCTTTGTACAGCTAATATAGTATTTACTTAATACATCAGTTATTAAGACAAACCATGTAAAATCTCTTACGTTAGAGCAACAATTCACACATTCCCCTTTGCTTCTTCATTGCAACCTTGTATTGCATACTATTATCATTTCTTCCTTCTCAAATTGTACCTTCATAGATTGTACATATATAAATACCAGTTTCAATATGGTTATCCGATTAGTGAAAAATGTCAAGAACATGATTATTTTTCTTAAAAACATCACATTCTAGATCAATTGTACTTCTAACATTTTACATCGATTAGAGCCAAGGGATAAGTTCATTTTCAACTTACAAAGTAAATAACATATTAAAATTCAATGAAGTTATAAAATGGGATAATCCTAACCTCACTTGTCTTTTATCTCAACACAAAAATATTTTATTACTCTAAAATTTCAATTTATTTATGAATTGAAACCAGAAATACTGTGTATGGTTATGACTGTGTTTCTCTAATGCCCAAAATATGTTTTGTGATTAAATATATTCGAAAATTGAAAATATAAGCATATTCGAAAGAAATATTAGATATATTTTAAAAATTGAAAGCAACCTGACAAAATAGCGTAATATATATTGTAAAAGTCATGAAAAGTTACAAGGGGAGAAGTCACCATAAGATAATTTGATAAATTATGTAAAGATCAAGGTGTGAGAAGAAAACTAACTGTAAAATGAAAACGATAAATTGTGTATCCTGTAAAAGGTCAAAAGTCAAAGTTTTTTTTTTTTTTTTCACGGAGCTAGTACTGCAATAGTTTATTTACTAAATAATATACATAAAATTAAGGAAGTGTATAAGAGACTTTATTTGAAACTTGAACAAAGAAAAATATTCAACAGACCATTCTAAAAGTTTTAGCGCTTAGAGATTAACAAAAGGTTCTCAAATGCAGCAGAAATATGGGAAAACTGAGCGTTTAATGTTTATTTTTTTATACATATATTTTATCTACATAAATGTTTCTTAATTTTATTAGTGATTAATCTCTAAAAAAAAGCTGCATGTCGCAACTTTTAATAAAATATCCTCTATTAATAACTATTTTTCCCCCAAACCCTAAACTTAAATGCAGCTCTACTCAATAACTATAATTCTATATTAATATTTGAAGATTTAGAATTAAATATGATTATGGATTGAATTTTTTAAATTTAATTCAAATTTAATAAAATAAATGGATCTAATATTTATATTCATATAATTAGTTCAAATTGATTTATATTTTCTATAATTCAATTCAATTTGGATTAAATCCAAATAAATTCGGTCTACAGATTAAATTTAAATTATCTTTAAAATTACATTTAATTCAATGTAATCAAATTTGGTCTAATATAAATTTGATCTCTCCGTGTATAATGAGGTGTGCATTTTATTGAGAATCTATATATAAGTTGAAGTCTAATATTAGTATATTAGTATGAAACGAGAAAGTAGAACAATATATAAAGGTGAAGACTCATTACCTTAAGATTTTGGGTAGAGAATGATTTTAATCTTGTAGTTAGGATTAGATTTTATTGGTATTGTATTTCTCCGGTGAACCTTCTCATAATTAGACCCATCAAGTAATATCAGAGTCAAGTTAAGCTTAGAAGAGTACAATGGTGGTATGAAAAAGAGTACTCATGATTGAGAGTGTATTAATGTGCCGCTGGAAAGGAGATGTATCTCTCCAGTAAACCTCCTCCGATAGATCTATCATGTTTAACTCAGTTAAACCATGTTCACTTGACTCAACCTAATTTAATTTGGACTTATTCGATTAATTCCAACCTATCCATCTTAACATTGATTCGTCCTTGTTTGATCCATGTTTACTTGAGTTCAACCCTACTCAATCTAAATTTGACTTAGATTTGATCTAACTTGGTTTCAATCTTATCTAAATTGGACGAATGGAACTCAATTTAACATAATCGATGGACTTGACTTATCTAAATTCAACATGAAACTTATTTGACTTGATCCAATTCATCCGAGTGGCCTTGACCTTACCCAATCTAAACATGTCATAACTTAATCTAATGCAGACTAGATTCAACTTAGCCTAATCTCTCATTGACCTAACTTAATTAGCTTGAGTCCAAATACCGCCTTAGGTTTATCCTGTCCTGCTTGAGTGTGATGTTATTGCTTAAGAATGAGTTAATATAGGGATTGAAATGGATGATAATATTCACTTAATAAAATGTTAACCATCATCCTTTATTTCTTCATGTCCAGATAATAAATACATATCATGACGTGACCATTTTGCCACAAATATATCTTCTTTGTTTTTCCTTCTGCAGATGTAAGATAAGTACACATCTTATTTAAAGTTATAGCAAGCCAGTTGATAAATTTACCAATAAATACAATTCACAAATATATTCAAATAATATGCATTTTTTTTTTTTAAAATTCTCATATTTCATGCACACCTATAAACATAATGGAAATTAACATTCAAGTCTTATAAAATTTTGAGTAGTTGACTTCTAAAATTGAAAAGCATACTTTAGCAGGACTAGTACAAGTTCTAAACCTTTTTTCCATTTCGTTACATATTGAACTACTTAAGACAGAGATGAGGAGTTTAACTATCAGAGTCCATAATATAGGATTGTTTGAAAAAATCTAAAAAATAAAATCAACTTCTTCCTGATGGTGATATATATCAGAGTCCAATGTCTTGGTAGTGATGGGAAAAGGACCAAAACAAATAACAACTTATTAAGAAGTAATAATACAGCGGAAATTCAATCCCTCTTCTTACGAGAATCTGTGAGGAGCTCCAAACAAATAGAACAAAAATAGAATCCAAAGCACAAAGAGATACCAACAATTTTTAATGTGGAAAACTCTCAATGCAAGAATAAAAACCACGAGTCGTCCAGACCAAAGAAAAATCCACTATAATCAATAATAGGGTACAAAAAAGTCTCCAATAATAATACCAAAAGGTATTTTCAATAAGCCAAATTAACTAAGCACAAATGCTTACAAATGAGAACAAAGAAGATGAAAATTCTCCAAAACAGGATTGCTGGTGCGGGACCGATTTCTCCCAAACTAGACCTCCGATTGACGATCCGAACGGTCAGAATGAAGAACCATATGTCTGGAACCTACTGGTCAAAACTCAGCTCGATCCAACGGTGAACGACTTAACAGCGACAAAAACACCAGTGCAGGTTTAGGGTTATGCGGGAATGACTTTCTCTCTTTCTTTTTCTGGTAGATATATCTTTCGGTGGTTTGCTGTGATATTTGTTTTCATTGTGTCTTCTGATACAGCTTTTCTTGATGAATGGAATTCTTAATTTTGTATACAAAATAAGAAAAATGGAAATATTTTTTTTATTATCAGCATGAAATCCATAATTGAGAGATACAATGCATGCAAAGAAGAACAACACCATCAGATAAATCCAGAAGCCGAAGTCAAGGTATGTTCCTGCTAATAACTCTTCAGAATTTCCTTATAAAATGTCTGCTGTAGTTATGATTGGAGATGGGATATAATATAATGACTTGCATTCTTAAATAAATAGAATATTCTTTCCGTTCAAATCAGTCTCATATTGACCTCAGTTCAAGTTTATAGTTGTTCAGTAACATTGCTGAACTATTGCCACTTGTTTCTGATTCTAAATATGACTATCAGCTACTAAACATAGTGATTTTATATCTATTATGGNGGATGTTGAAGCATTCAGTTTGGAACTAAGTCAAAATGATAACAATGCATCCCTTGCGTTTCTTTTCCCTCAGTATTACTTATGTATATCATTTTACTTGAATTTGCTAGTTTTGGAAGAGGGAGGCAGAGATTCTAAGGCAACAACTACAGATTCTACAAGAAAACCATCGGTACAAACTTCTAATTTTATTTAGCAATTGTTTTATATTCTATAAAAGTAGATAAAACAGGACATTACAGTACTATAGTAGATTGGCTGTCATGTCCTGTTACACCCAATCCAACAAAATGTCCATGATATATTAAGATTTTACTGACATTGCGAGCTCTATTCAGTCTCAAATCATTAGCAATAACTTCCTAATTTATTTTTCTTGACAGAAGAAATCCTTTTATTGAATTTGCAAGCAAAACTAANATAAAGAAACCATGAAGTAATCAAAGATTAGCTACTTTGATGGGAAAAATAATGCAATGGTTATTGTCATACACTGCCATTAAGTGTCCTCTTGTGTTTGTTACTGTGTCAATACTACCAAATAAAACAATTAATTCTGCACTGATAATTTGAGTAGAACTTACAAACCTAAGATTGAATTAGAAGTGAGGACCTGGAGCTTGAAATCCTCTACTACTGTATCAGCGAGTTTATAGATAAAAATACACAAGAAGATCCAAGAAATAAAAATGCAGACTCTTCTAGAAAATAAAACATCATCACGCATACTTTCTTGCTAGGAAGAAACATAGACGTATGTATTTGAATATGCACAAATTACTTTCTTGCTCTAAATCACTCACACAAGTAGTTCTTTTTTTTCAGAATAACATGAAAAATAGTCCATGCAGAAGCAGCACTCACTTTTATCTCCATCTTAGACTACTTACAATAAACATTAATACTATGTTTCACCAGGTACAATCCATAAAGAAGGTTGTGGCAGAAGTGATGACCTTCTTACTTTACTTTTTCTTCTCTAAATTAAGTAAAGGAAACTTCACATGTCAATCATAGGACTATGTACACGATGCGATTGGATTGAATACAAATTCAACTGCAGAGTTCATTATCAATCATACACTACTTTAATACACAACATAAACTCCAAAACAGTAAAATGAGAAATCATTTTTCATTTTTGCCAATAGCAGATAAACCAACAGATTCACATATCTCATTAAGCCCCATGCACAAGACACTGACATTTTCAGGACACAGGCAAATGATGGGAGAACAACTTTATGGTCTGAGTGTCAGAAACCTACAAGATCTAGAGAATCAACTGGAAATGAGCCTCCAAGGTGTCCGTATGAAAAAGGTCAAGTGCCTTTTAAATTCACTCGATAATGAAGGGAATGGAAGTAAATTTGCTTGCTTGATTAATCTCATTACGGACCAAACTGAGCACTAGAAATCAATTAACAAGTTTAGTGAAATTCTGCAGGAACAAATTCTGAAGGATGAAATCCAAGAGCTGAACCGGAAGGTCTTTCTGAAATAACTTGTGTTATTCGTCTCAAAACTCTTACAACATTGACTGAACTTCACATTTTCCTTTTTTTCACAAACAGGGAAACCTTATCTTCCAGGAAAATGTGGAACTTTACAAGAAGGTAAACCTCATTCACCAAGAACACTCACTAATATGCAAAACGGTAGCCCAGCTTAGGTAATATGTATGGCTTCCCAAAAAATTAAAAGGGACTTATCTTCACATAGGCCATGAAGTGCAACAATAGAAAGCACAGATGCTTAACAATGAGGCTTGATGTCCCAGGTGTATGGTACAACAGATACAGCCACAACAAGCAGAAATGCATTTGTTCCACTTCCATTTGGTATGCATGCAGGAGGGCCTCCACAAGAATTAGTCCAACTTCAGTTATGCCAGCCTGAACAAGAAGCTTATGAGACATCAGACACTGCCACAAAATAATGGTCAAGTCTAAATTGGTCTAATATTTTAGTAATGCTTCTGGAAAAAGAAAGCTATATAAAATGATATGTGTAGCTCAATAATGAATCACACAAGAATTGAAGAGTTCTAGGCCTAGGGGATGAATGCTTCTTCTCACTTTACTTCCCTAAGAGAATTCCAGCAGAGAACAATGCACTCCCTGATATTGTATTGGTTATGTAAAATCTAATCAGTAAAATGACATTTGCTTGTAAAACTTCATATGAAAAAAAAAAATCTAGAATAACACAGCGAGGACATTTTTTCCTTCTTTAACCAAAACTTTTGCACGTGTTAGTGCTGTGTATATCCATCACTACAGAAATCCAATCCAACAGCATTTCATGGAAGCAACTAAGAGACATACATAGTTTAAGATAAAAATGGAATTATATGAATAGAGCGGATTTTGATGTTGCGATTGTGGGTGCAAAGAAGGTTGAAGAAAAAATGGTTGTTAATTGATGGTACCTGCTCAGGATAAAAAGATGGAAACAGAATATCTAACGAACGCGTGGGAGAGGAACAAAGTATCCAACCTAAAACCTTACTTGTATCCATTATTTTTATCGTCGTTCGCACAAGATAAGGAATTTTGATGACTCTTTTCAAGAAAAATCACTAAAAAATCAAATATATGTGAATTCAACTCACACATAAAATATTAACACTGATCTGTTTCATTATAACAATGGACTTATGGATCTTCATGTTGGACTTTCTTACTTTTACTGAACAATTTAATTCCCGACCATCAATTAAGTGGTGCGATCCAAGTCATATATGCATCAACTTAACTTGTCATGCTGTTTCCCACATGTTTTCCATGACAAACACCACTTTATAATTGTGGCAAATATTGATATGTTACCTTTCCTGGTCTATGTCTGTCAATACAATGGAAACAAATTTCTTATATATATTGGAAAATTTGTTTATTCACTACTTTTTCCTTTCCATTTTTCAGAACGTGTTTGATTTGGGCAATTGTCGTGGTAACCAATCACAATAGTGTTATGATAATATTTGATTATGGGAAATGTCTTTCTTCCCAATCTCATTTGCACTTGCACTTCCGAATTAAAGGGGCTGCATTTAAATTTTTTGATTTTTCTCACTTTGTCCTTCCCTAAAGCTGATTTCACTTATGTGCATTCAAAGTTTTTAATAATGTCACGTGTGATTAATGTATATACGGACTATGCCACGTAACCCAAACTTGGCCGTGTACTAGGACATACCGGATGCTCCATACAGACGGCTTCCAAGCAACGTCAAGGTTATCAGACATGATTAAGGTAAGACTAGATTAAGGGTTATTGGACTGCGATTGGGCCCTGATTAAGGCTTCCCTAATCCAAGGCCCATAACCAACACTATAAATACAGGTCAAACGTAAAAGTGGTAGGTTCATTAATTGTACATTTAATATAGCTCTCAGATTACCGAACATACATTTATTGATTTTGGCATCGGAGAACCTTTGGCAGCTACCGAACTCGGACTAAGGGACGAAGTGTGAAGAGAACGACCAGCCTGAAGAGACTAAGGCGGAAAGGAGGAGGCGGACACAGGGAAGACCGATTGACGCCAGAAGGAAATTGTGTACAAAACTTATTTGACGGCAGACCTCTAATTGCTTCTATTTTAGTAAAGACCTAATTGAGATGCCGAAAAAAAAAGAGACTTATTTGATGTTCCATACCAAAATAGGGAACTATTGATACATTAAACCTTTTTCTTTTTTAATAATAACTAGATGAATTTAGTAATTTTTTAATATAATCTTAGATTTTTTTATGTGGAACATAAATAATTGTCCAGAAATACTACAAGTAATTTCTAAAACACAAAAAATAGTAGGTAAGGATAAAATTACAAATGTGCAGAAATTATAAATATTAGTTTTTATTATTAATAATTAAAAAAAAACACCTCTCTAGGAGGACCTACTGAATTATTTTAATTAAAACAATCTTATCTAATATTACACACTCACGTAATGCGACCTTCAATGTACCACAAGGTTAACATTTGCAAATTCAGCATCCCATGTAACTGAAATCTTAACGTAGTTTAGTTCAATTTTACACAAAAGAAAAACTTAATTGAGTTAAAAAAATAACTAATTGAAACGTTTTGTCATAATTGTGAACCTTGAAAATGATGAAACCTTTTCTATTTAATACTTATCAAATAATATTTTTATTTTGAAATACAAAATAATTTAGAATAAATCAACTAAAGGTAAAAAAATTATTATTAAAGGATAAAAAACTGAGAGGTACATAAAATTTTTTTCTTTTCGATATAGGTTTTTTTTATTCGTTTATACTGCACGTTAGTTTGTCCCGTTATCTTACAATTTTTTTAAGAAAAAAATTGTTAGAAGGATTGTTTGTTTATAGAATATAACGAAAGTTTTTACTTCTTATTTTAATAAGATAGATTATTAATAAATTTTTTTTTTTTATATTCTATTTTAATATGATTTTGTAATACACTTCCTTGGTAAGAGTGTTTCTCCCTACACCACTCTCAATTTCTTCTTGTATCTCTCCATTCTAAAATTACCCCTTCGAACAAAATTAAACGATGGTGGTTAAAAAAATTTACTTTTCACCTGTTTTTTAGCTTTCAATGATTGGATTTGTTAATTCAAGTGATGTATTATATGTGTTTGAGTATGTCTATATGGGTATGTGATGCTTGAATGCATGTATTATGTATTAAGTATGTTTCCACGTGATCTGGGGTTGATGTATGTATGTTTAAATGCTTGAATCATGTCCAAGATGTGTTTTGATTCGACAATAATTGATTATCATTAATTATAATCGATTATCTACGTGTTGATGTTGAGTATGGTTGTGAAAATAATCGATTATCCCTTCCTGCATGATGTTTCTGGGTAATTTTCACTAAGATAATCGATTATCTTAAGTGATAATCGATTATCTTAAGTGATAATCGATTATCACAGTGCATTTTTGTGAAAAATGGCAAAATTTGATGAAGAAGGAAAGTGTTCCAAGCTTGGGGAGTTGTGGATTGTGAGGATACTCAGAGAATGAGATTAATGGTTATGTTTAGGGTCAAGTTTGACTTGTGGATGAGATTGGAGCATGAGTGAGTGTTGGGATGTACCTGTGTATGTGATTGATGAGCATGAGAGTGGATGATAAGTCTACTTGTTGTACCTAGTAAATCTTGGTTCTATATGAGGATAGGTGCTTCCTTTTTGCCTTGTGTGCATTGGAACGAATGTTCGGGTATAGGGAATTCCTTGTGGGGTGAAGGTGTGGTTCTTATCCTTGTGTGGCAGGATCACATGTTCCTTAGTTGGATTGCGGGACTACTCGAGTAGATCTGTAGGGCAGGCTACATATGATTTATAGGGGAGGCTATAAATGTCCTGTAGGGGAGGCTACAGGTAGACTATCGGCTACAATCAGTGAGGTAGGATACATGAGTGAGATAGACTTTTTCCACTGTGGTGTTTATAGTACTGTGATGCTCATGGTGTTGTCATAATTGGGATAGTCATGATGGTGGTGTATTTATGATAATGATCTTGGTACTTGAGATACTCTAAGTGATGTTATGTTGATGGCAATGTTACTATAATGGTTATAGTAGGTAGTTAACATAGGTGTTAATGGGTAGACAGACCAAAGGTCTAGGTGTGAGATGTTGGAGATGACAACAATGGTTAAAGATCGAGAATCGAGGATTGAGTAATTCATTATGATTGAATTGTTTATGTTAGAAGAATAGGAATTCTATTATTATTACTAGTATGTATGGGGTGTTTGATTATTGTTGATATAATCAATATGTTTATATCTTGTTATTATGATGGTTTTTTCGGTAGCTTACTCCATACATATTTGTGTTTATTTGTTTGTGAATGATATTATCGACGATGACTGTATGATGTGTTATACGTGAACAGATAATATTGCAGATGTTCCAAAGACATGATAGATTCTTGATATGATGGAGGAAAGATTCGAGTTTCTTTAAAATATTATTTTGGTATAAACTTTTGAAACAATGTAATTGTAGTTGTTTTATTTCTTGGTCATTTTAATTACGTCTAGAATAATGTAACTGGATAAGGCTTTTGGAACTACTATGTTTTGAATAAATTATGCATGTTTAAAAGTTAAGGGTTTTGAAATGCTATGATAAAATTTTAAATTTTACCAGTTTTTTTTAAACCGGTGACATGCAAAAATTTGAGACGTTTCGTTTAAGGCCTCTATGAATATCGAAATTCATTTAAGGCCTCCCTGTATTTGTTTACTTTTTTATTTTTTATTCTTTTATTTTAATTGTTTATCATAATGATTTGTTTGTTAAATTTAATTTATTATAAATTTTATATATGATTTAAATAGATTATTTATGTAGATGTTTTTTTTATTCTTTTGTATTTTATTTGTTTAATAATTTAATAATTATATAGATTATTTTTATTAATTTTTTTATATCTTTAATTATTATGAATTATTTTATTAAAAGTGAATATTATGTTATAGATCAATATTGTTTAAAATTGAAGAATATCGTCATAATATGGATTCTCAAGTTTATTCTAGTTTTATATAAGATTTTTCTTCTTTTATAAAAGTTGGAGAGGAAGATTTTACAAATAATTTTACCATAAATGAAATATTTCCTTCTAGTGATCACCTAATTAAATAGCTAAGATGGATCATTCATGATCTAAGATTTGTCATGAACGTTCATTTTACTTGGATATGAAAGAGGTGAAAAATATCATAAATATAAACTTGATGTGGATGCTAATGTATATTGGACACGAAATTGTGAGTGTTCGTTTAGGTTAAAGGGTAAACCGTCTTCGTTGACGATTTTGAAATTTGTTGAAGGTCACGACGGATCTCCCATATCTGTTAAAGGCTTTTAACGTTTTCTTTTACAAATTAATCATAGTATATCATAATACAATAACCATATATATGTTCACAGGTTCATACAACAACTAAATATACATGCAAACGAGAACATCACATGAAAATGAACATCAAATAAACATTAGTAACATTAAGTGTAAAAATTAACCAACCTGGATTTGAAGATCAAATGAACCAAACAAGGATAACGAACCAAGCACACAAACCAGTGAATAGAAACAATGAAAGAGTGAAATGAAAAGAACACAAGAAAACTCGAAACATAGAAGAAGAAAGAAAGAAACGAAGAGAGGAAAAGAGAAAGAAGATATGTGTGGGTGGGAAGGAGGTGCTGCGACACACTTGAAGTAAATGGGGAAAGAAAGGATTTGGTATTTTAAAAAAGTTAAAGGTAAAAGTAAAAAAAAATAATTACCATATAATATTTTTATAAAGAAAATAAAATAAGGAGGTGTAGAAAGAAATTGAAGTAGTGGAGGGAGAAAGTATCTTATGCGTACTAATCTTTAATTTTATTTTATTTTTTAACTTTTATATAAGTTTAATAAATCTTTAGTTTTTATAAGATTCAAATTTAAGATGAAAACATATATATTAAGATTAATTTTTTTTTAGTTTTTTCTAATTTGTACAGGTTCGCTCTCAAGCTTGCAGGCTTGTAATTATGCAAGGAAGATCAAATAAAATAACCCAACTATCCTATTTGATAAAGTCCCTCTCAGTCAATTTGTTTTTGGTTTAGCATAGGTGGAGTATCTTTCTTAATAAGTGAATGTATTTCTAACTTAAAATTATAAAATCGGTTTATGAAATGATAATTGTATATAATTCAGTTTTATTTTAACAGACATGAATATTTATACCGGTATTTTCACCTATAAATATATATTTTCAAAATGCATTATTGTTATCCAGATGTTTTATACATCGAATATTCTTTAATATACTATATTTTAAAAGTATATTGTTTTATTTTGTAAATTATGTTGATTAAAATAAATACAAAAATACCATGTACATATAGGTAATATTAATTTAGAAATTTTGAAAATATAAAATTGAGAATGAGATTTAATACAACATCAATAAAATTATATTTTGTATCTAATTTAAATATAATGATTTTAGACTTAAATAAAAGTTAAGTCAAACTAGAACCAACTTAAATTAAGAAGGATCGAATTCAAGTTAAGATAAATTAAACAAAGTTCAAGTAATTTTTTATTAGGTTAAGTGAACTTAAGTTAATGTTTGGTTGAGTTGTGTTGGACTTAGTTCGTTCTAATTGATAGATAATTCTAAAGTTTATATCAGAATGAATTGGTCATGTTCAAGTCAAATTAAGTTTACTTATGTCTAGATTAGACTGAGTTTGTTTATACTCAAGTCAAACAAAATCCACATAAAATTAAGTTATAGTGGGACTATTGGGACCTAAATCAGACTCAGTCAACTTCAACCTAGGCTAGGAGATAAGTTGGATTTAAACTAGGTTGGATTGGATTCAAGTCAAGAAAAATCGAATAGGTATGATCAAAATCCAAATTGAACAAAGTCAAGTTAGTTTTAAGTAAGTTAGGCTAAGTCAAACTTCACTCAATCTAGGATGGATCAAGTGTAGATCAAATTGAACTAGGTTAGGTTAACCTAGGTTAGAGACTAAGTTGAGTTTAGTTCAAATCAATCTTAGTCAAACTTACTCAGATTGAAATAAACTCAAATTAAGTTAAGTTAAATCAAATATAAATTAGACTAGATCATATTAAACTTAGATCATTCTAAGTTTAATTGAGTCAGGTACATATGAAGTTAGGTTTAGTAAAACCTAAATACATTAGACTTAGTTTACTTAGATTAAACTTAAATAAGACCATTTAAATCTAATTTAAAAATTTATATAAATTAAATGTAGTCTAATTTAATCAATATCAAAATTGAGTTTGATTTAAATAAAATAGATTTGAAATTTTCGTACGATCGGAATTTTGAAAAAATCACCACCCTGACTCACACTCTCACTTTCAAAAACTATCGTAGCCACTTGATTTTGTATATGCATTGAAAAATATTACCTATTATATTTGTATACAAACTATTTAATGTAACAGTTTCGTAAAATATAATGTTTGTATATTACATGTAAGTATAATATAGCTAAAATAATTACAAATATTATCTTAAACGGTAAAATCAACAATACTTTTGAAACAAATTAACCTATTAAAATAACTATATTTTATATTAGACTTACTTAATATTTATTATTTATAAACTAAATATAATTAATTTTATAAAATTAATATGTAAGATAAAGTTTTTAGTGATTGTATTATAATTATGTTAAATTTCTAATTAGGGTAAAATCTCAAAGATATCTTGATAAAAGGTAATTATTGTTAAGTTAATTTAGTTGAGTTTAATAAAATGAAAACTATAATTTTACGTTAATTTAATATATTATTTAAAAAATAAAAAGAGAAAAAAAGAAGAAGAAAAATAAAAAACAAAATAAGTAATATAATAAATGAATAAAGTATAAAACTGTTATGAGAGTTTATCACAAAATATGTGCTTAATTTCGATATTTTTTTTAGTATAAATTTTTTCCATTAATAAATTAAATATTTTTTCTAAAAGTTAACGATTTTTAATCATTTTCTATGTATCTTGGCAAGATACTAAAGATTTTATAATTTAAAGAAAATACAGGGTGAAAAGAAAGGGTTAGGTGGCCGACATATTCTTCTTTCTTTTTTCCTTTTCATTTTCTTTTTCTACAGCATGAGTTCCTAAGGTTATACTTTTCAATATACTTGTAATTTCATATCAGCGTCTGATTCGTGGAATAATTGTCCCTTTTTATGAGTTAGAGTAGCAAGAAAAGTAGAAAAGTGCAGATTTCTGTACATAATAATTCTCAATACCACTACTAGCATGTTCTTTCTGTACATGAAATGATCAAAATCACAAACAAACAAGTTAACATGCTTGCCTCATTACAATTTTTCAAACAATTTCATTTCAGTTAAGAGTGTGGTGGCTTTTTGAAGCCACAATAAATATACCAACCATACATCATAGTCTTCACTGTTAAAAAGGCCTTAAATTGCACACCCCAGAATCTGCATTCTTCTGTCTTCATAATCCAAAGAGAAAAATTCAATTGCAGAGCATCTCCTTTTTTCTCCTAATGAAAAATACCAAGGGGGTTTCTTAGTTGATAAAACATACTCTAGTTCACTGACTAGCAACTGCCAGAGAACATCATGCGATAAAACACAGACAGCAAATTACTGCTTCATTTTTTTTGAAGAATCCAACCAGTGAAGAAATATTAATGCATCTCAATCAGTATTACTGGTGGATGGATCCAATATATATACAAAAAAGTTTTCAATTAAAAGAACTATGGTACTTTGACAAATGTGAATGAGATACACCATATACAATTTTGAAGAAGGAAGAACTTGTTTGTGCCATACACTAACTAAAAGATGGCATGTGTCAAAACAAAAGGGTCATTTCAATGTCCTTCTTTTCAATCCTAAACAGGTAAAAACCAGAGTTACATAAAATCAATGATGTAAATCCCACCTAACATCTTGCAACCCTGGTCTTGGTTCATCAAGATGGCAACCCTCATCGAAGTTCTGGGAGTAGCTAACAGGGTCATATTGAAATGATATAGGTTTGGATCTACACAAGGTCTTGCTCTCCCTCATGAACTTTCTGAGAATGTTCTTCCACCTTCTCACCCTCTTTCTGGGGCTGCTGCAGTAGTGGATTCTTGAGTACTGGAACTCGTTGTGGATTGGCAAGCACGAAGGGGACATCATGCACCCCGGCATGTATGAGGAACGCTGCACTGTCATTGTGAGATCCTTTTCCATTGGAGTGGAGTTTGACATGTTATCCTTTCTTTTGAGGTGTGTGTGTGAGTGTGAATGTGTATGCTTCTTTATCTTCTCAATTATTTTGGCTAAGAGTTGGTTTGAGGAGCCTATAGTGCCTTTAGGCTGTTACCATTTTTGCATAGTACCTTATGCTGTAAAAGGGTAACTCTCATTCAAAGTTTTCTTCTTCACAGATTTTTTAAATGTGTGTTGGTTTAATCTATCATTAATTATATCACATGGTACGTTGTCTTATTCTGGTTATTAATTGGAGTTAACAGTAAGGATTAGAAAATAAGTAGCCGTATGTAAGTGACAAAAGAACAATCGGTGTAAGGTATAGAGCCAAATCCGAAAATCAATGAACTGAATTATTATTATTAGGAAATCGTCATATTACTATCAATTATTAGTTTGAGAAAATGAAACAGAGATATTGATTCCTTATTTTTTTAGGGTAAGAGACAGATATAACAACAATCACTAAAGATAAATAATATTTTCTTTTACTGAACTGAAACTTTCACCCAGTAAAGAATAACACTGATATCTTTCAGCCCATGTTTTTGTACACTGATTAAGGGAGAAAAGATTATGAATTTGGGGTTAATGGATATTGCATAATACAAATTGGAAATACAAAACCATATCATGATAAAAGGGTAAGATAAAGATTTTCAATTTTCCAATCAATGTTAGAGAAAATGGGACTGATGAGGACATGCACCCGTCCTTTCTGACTGGAGGATTAGAGTAATGGAAAGGAGAAGAGAGGAAAAAGACAGAACATGAGCCAAGCAATTCCTTGGAATAATGTCTTTGTAAACCATTCAGTAACGGAAACATTCGAAAAAACGTTGTGAAAGAAAAGGTAAAAGGAAAATAAGCGATGGAAAAAAGAGCAACAAATGATGAGGATGGGGGGGGGGGGGCATGTGAATTTGGTACAATCACAGCTCCACAAACCACACCTAACGCTGTATTTGTGTGGGGACTTGGGAATCTGTCGTGTCTCTCTAACTCACCAAGTGCTAAACCAGAGGATGGTGTCGTTAGCTAAAAGAAAATTCAGCACCTTCCTTGGTCTTGATGCAAATAATGACTGGAAACTCTTCAAGTATAACTACTAGTTAAATTTTTATTTTAGTCTTTAGGAACACCATGTTTTATCCAGGGAAGTACTAGTGTATTTTATTTATACCAGTTTACAAAGTTTAAGATTTTCATACCAATCTTTCAAACATCATAAAAAACAAAAACTGGTTATAGTGGTTTGTGACATAGTAAGTATGATTCTAGTTGGATGCTTGAAATTTGAATTTTTGTGTAGACTTACTGTCATGAGCAACGTAGACAAGCATAAGGGTCATCTGGGGGGGCTATAAGAATCTTATGCACATGTTGAATGTGGATCAGAAGATGGGAGCAGAAAGATTGTGAGCCCACATGCACTCACCTACTAAATGATAAATCCCTATCCTCTACCCTTGTTTCTTTCCACTGCCCCCCCCATTCAATCAACTTATTATAAAATTGAATCAGATCAAATGAAAAAGACATCGACAGCTATAAACAATTATACACTATTATCTGCTTACAGAAAAAATAAAGTTTAATGTTATTAGTGTGTATTCATTATTTTCCTCATAAAGTATAGTTATTTATTATGCTTTATTGTTTATATATATAGTTTATATACAGAGGAATGTAAAAGAACAATAAATGGAATAACTTTAAAAGCATATTCTATCTGGTCTGAAGTGATTTTGTTTTATTTTATTCACTATATTCTACTTCACTGATTCATAGGTTAGGCTCCTGTTTGGTGAAAATTTTAATGTAGGAGTTGCTTGATGAGTTTGTCCATGTTCCATAAATGGTTATCAGGTGTGTTTACCAGTAAAATGAATAGTGTGATGACAGTAAAAATCAAAGTATAGCTATATTGAACAAGTAAGAGATGGCTATAATGTAGGTTGTACATGAGGGACCCAAGAACAGGACACGACACATGAATTATGATGATGAGCTTCCTCATCACAAGCCCTCTAAGCTGCAAAATTGTTCTTTTAAATGGCAGAGAATGAACTTAAAGTTATGCACCTTCAATTGCTTAATCTATTGAAAAACTTCTACATATCCTATAAATCACATGAAAATGAAAAAGAGAAAAATCCTTATATTTTAATATTATACTTACATTTGATATAATGAACATCAAGCTGGAATAGCTCAGTTGGTTAGAGCGTGTGGCTGTTAACCACAAGGTCGGAGGTTCAAGCCCTCCTTCTAGCGATTTTTTGTTTTCTTTTGCACTTTTTTTTTTTCTTTTCTTGGGCCTATGTTGGGTGCTTATCGCTGTATACACGGCCTTACCCCAATCAGAACGGGCTGTGTGATCTTCTTTTCTTTTTGCTGCTATTCTATAAGCTTCTGGTAACAAAGAATATTATAATTTAAGTTTTCTTAAAATAGTTGAGTATTTTCACTTTTTTCAATTGTTTTAAAATATATAACTGTTTTCTTCTTTATTTATATGTGAGATTTATGAACCAATCTATGCAAAAGACATCATACTTGTCAATCCACACCAATCTTATTTTTGAGAATCACCACAAAAGTGAAATTCTAAGAAGTTTTCAGTTTATTTTTCATCAATAAGAAATTAAACTTGAATCTTATCCACCAAACATTTATCGGTTGTATAAATAATGAAAGAGAGAGATAGAAAAGTAAAATAATGAATGTAAAGTTTGTGTAAAAATTCGTTGGGTGTGAGAGAGTTTTGTGATGCAGTAGTAAGTTTTGGTGTGAAGATCAAGATACAATGCAAAAGTTTTTAAATATTTAATATATTTTCATAGTTTGTATGAAGATATAATCATAAGCATCCCAAAGAGTATATATACGTAAAAAGTTTAGACTATGACGATATAAATTATTGATTATTTAGAGAGATGCATCAATAACAAGATTTAATATTAATTAACTATAAATTAATTAACTATAAATACATGTATATAAATAAATCAAAATATCAATTTTAATACACAAATTTTGATTATTTATCATTATATATTATTTATCGTATCCATTTATTTAATAATATACTTTTATTCTTCGGTTAACATTTAAAACGGAAACTTGTATATTCAATTATATCAAACCCCTATTTTCAATATAACATTTTACGACAATAATCTTTTACCTTTCTTTTCATATGGTATCCATCATTTTTAATCTTCATAAAGTATGATCTCAATATTTAAAACGAGAGCTTCTTTTGTTTTAAATTGTCACTTGATTCATTTTTTTCTTTTTATCTAAGACATTCTTGGATTAATGACTAATTTTGATGCACTACTTTACTTTACACTGATAGGGTGAACCCGTAACATGTTACTTCATTCATTGATTTAGTACGAGGGTATGAAAAGTAATAAAAAAAACTAGTAATTTCATAGGCAAGTTACTAATGTAATACCAATTCATCAAATGCACATTCAGCCTATTTTCGAAAAGAATACATCTATAGTGAACAAAAGAAAAATCTCATCAACACCATAACATGACACAAATATCAAAAGCAAAACCAACCAAAAGTAATTGTCATAAGTGGTTTGACAAATTTAACTAAACCTGGGATTACATTTATAACACTGGTTAAGGTGGTCTGTAAAAGAGTTGGATGTGAAACAGAATTTTGAACTACAAGAATAAAAGTAAAAATAGGAAAGTAAATACAAACAAAAGTGTGGCATGCTAGATTTTTTTGACGAACCTGGACACAAAAATCATTGTATACAGAAACTCTCAAAAATGAGACGCACAAGTGTATTGGGTACCCTTCTTATAGCAAACCTGCTCATGGCAACACGTCTCTCCCTAACTTTCTCTCGTTCAATCCCCCCATTACTCCTAACCCGCACTTCTTGTTCCATTTCAAACCTCAAACAATTCCCCAAATCCCATCCTTGTCCTCTCTGGTCTTCCTCATTCTCCTTCTGCCTCCATAGACTCCACAAGTCCACTTCTCCTCTTCGCGCTTCTTCTTTTTCTTCTTCTCCCTTCATGGCTGCTTCTTCGCCCAACGGCGTAATCGAAGACAATCCTCTTCTGCAAAACTTCGACTTCCCACCCTTCGATGTCGTCGAGCCCAAGCACGTGCGACCCGGAATTCGCGCTCTCCTCGGCGAACTGGTAATTATAACAAGTTCGATACTTTTCTCTCATTTTGGATTCTCCGTCGGGATTCGAGAAATGGGTCGGGGCTGATTCGGGTTTTTGGGGCTGGTTTGCATGATGGGGATTTTTCGGTTTTTTGATAGGAACGTGAATTGGAAGATCTGGAACGAAATGTGGAACCGTCGTGGCCAAAGTTGGTGGAACCGTTGGAGAAGATAGTTGATCGGTTATCTGTTGTTTGGGGCATGGTCAATCATCTAAAGGCTGTTAAGGATAGTTCTGAGTTACGTTCTGCTATTGAAGATGTTCAGGTATTATTTTTAAATTGAAAATTAAATAAATTGGGTGCTTTTTTCAATGTGTATTTGCGTATCTTATATTCTGTTTTGTTTTTGTATTAGTATAATTGTTTTTTATACAGTTGGGTTGTAGTGTAACAATTTATGGGATTTAGTATGTTTTGTTTAGTTGGCTTATAACACATGAGCCATGTTGGAATATGCTATTCAGCTTTTTATATTTGGAAAATGAGAACAGTAGCTTTGGTGTGCTAACGAGGATTGGTGGATTACTTTCTGTTTGCAGGCAGAGAAGGTTAAGTTTCAGCTTAGACTGGGTCAAAGCCAACCTATTTATAATGCGTTCAAAGCCATTCGAGAGTCTCCTGATTGGCAGACACTTAGTGATGCTCGTAAGCGCATTGTTGAAAGTAAGTTATTATGACATCTTATTGATATGTTGTTGTTGTGATGTGATTTTGTTTCAGTACTGCCATGCTTTTACGGTAAAAGTTGCTTGAAATTGCTGTCTGTATCCTAATACTTCTTTTCGGCTTATAGACTTTCATTTAATAAGGTGAAAGACGCAGGGTGTGAAGTTGGTGAAGAATTTTCTACTTCTGAGTCTACTTAGTCTCCAATTTGACGCTGAGTTTTTTTGGGGCGAAAGAGATGTTGTCGTCTTCTCTTCAGTGTTTGATTTATGATATGTAATATCTGTATGACATTGTCTGTCTTACACGTAGTTGAAGACCTTGTATAATCTGTACTCTAGGCCATGCTAAATCTCAGATTGTTGTTTCATTCACTGTTCACTCAATTTTAAAAATGTATTATTTTGAGCCCATCATTTTACATTTAACTAATAAAAGAATGTGTGTCTTTGCAGGCCAAATAAAGGAGGCAGTTCTGAATGGAGTTTCCCTTGAAGATGATAAAAGAGAAAGTTTTAACAAAATTGAACAGGTGTGCTATTTTAACTACTAAACAAAATTGTAAACTATATCTTTTAGTCGCATATCCTATTTGATTCCCATCGTTTAGGATTATCTACTAGGTTTTCGAATCTGGTTATATCTTGATCTTTGTTCTCTATTCTGTGTAAGCAACCAGGCCTATCCTTTTCTCAGTCAAGGGTAGAAATGAAATATTAATTATACATATCATGAAAATGTGGGTGACAAATAACATAATAGGCAACATGAACTTTGAAAATTGAGAAAGATCCAAATGCAGTATATGGATTTTGAACAGCACTTAGCAATCCCAATTTTATTAGCATCACATACTTTTGGAAATTGAGAAGAGTGGAGGATTTTGCTTAATATCCCAACTCCAAATTAAACCAAGTAATAAATTTTTGATCAAATAATTCTTTCTGTGAGCTCAAATTCCAAAAGCATAGTGATCAGGCTTCATAACTTAACAATATTTCATGCACTGGTGCTTTTCTTTTAGTTACAATTTTATTTTCTCTCTGGATTTTATTCATAGGAACTGGAAAAGTTATCACAAAAGTTTGGGGAGAATGTTCTAGATGCAACAAAGAAGTTTGAAAAACTAATTACTGATAAGAAGGAAATTGAAGGATTACCTGCTACTGCACTTGGGTTGGCTGCACAAAGTGCAGTAACCAAGGTATATATATCTTACATGTTTTGTATTATTCTCAAGTTGTGACAATCAGCTTTGTTTTTGAGTTTTGATTACTTAATGGGCAAATGCAGGGGCATGAAAATGCCACCGCTGAGAATGGGCCATGGGTAATTACATTGGATGCCCCTAGTTTTATTGCTGTTATGCAACATGCTCGCAACCGATCTTTGCGTGAGGAGATCTACCGTGCATATGTATCACGGGCATCTACTGGAGATTTGGATAATACAGAAATAATAAATCAAATTTTAAAGCTAAGGTTGGAAAAGGCCAAACTTCTCAACTACAATAACTATGCTGAGGTATGATTCATCTGCCATATTATGAACATAACCCAGTTGTAGGTTGCTTATGTATAAATCATATATCAGGTTAGCATGGCAACCAAAATGGCAACTGTTGATAAAGCCGAAGAACTTCTTGAAAAGCTTCGCAGAGCTTCCTGGGATCCTGCAGTGAAAGGTAGTGTGTATAAAATGTGTTTGTAATTGTGTTTGCATCAGACTTTGATTTGTATATCCTTTTATTATTTATTCATTAGGATAATGCATTGCATTTAAGCTTTCTGGAGTTAGCCTTTCATTGTCTTGAATATTCTAAAATAGTAAAAAGTAGATGTTGTTTTAGAAGGATTCTAAATGGCCGACTCATGATAGTTCTGACATATTTGCACCATGGGAGACTGTATTTTCTATCTAAAATTTGTTTTTTTATATAGATGTGTCTCTTCCTTTAATCAGGAAATAAGTTAGGTGTTGCATCTTTCTTTGCAGATATTGAAGACCTTAAGGAATTCTCCAAAAGTCAGGATGCATTAGAAGCTAGTGATTTGACTCATTGGGACATTACCTTTTGGAGTGAGAGGCTACGCGAGTCAAAATATGATATTAATGAGGTTTCTCTATTGCACTATCTCAGTTATGGTTTAGAAAGACAAAATAAATAAATTAAGAAACAAGGTTAATTAACTGTTATATTAGAGAATTAAGAAATGTAGAACGATTAGAAGAAAGATCTACATTATTTAGTATCAAATACATTGTTCATGTATGAAATTACTCATGGAATCAATACTTTTTATACAACTATTTTATTATTAGCTGTTGAATTGTTATGACTTACAGTCAGTTTGAATGCTCTTTTCCTATGGTAAAGTAACAAGAAATTATCATCAGTCTGCAAAATATTTGACTGTTGTAAATTATCCGTTGATGTTTGTTTTAAAAAAAATAGATTGTTTGAAGTTTCATATTTCACAGTTAGGCTTATTGCACAATTATTTGTATTCATGTCAATTGCCACGAAGAGTTTGTTCCTCTCACAGTCCTACCCTCTAATTACAGTTTATGGTATGCTAATACTGGTTCACACCATTGACTAGTGTATCTGCTGTTTCAACAATATTTTATTCCTTTCAATTATATGTCGTATTTTTATTGTAAACATTTTATTGGAGTTGGAAATGCTCATGCTTCTGCTTCTGTATGTCATAGGAAGAGCTGCGTCCCTTTTTCTCTCTGCCAAAGGTTATGGACGGTCTCTTTAAACTTGCAAACTCACTTTTTGGCATTGAAATTGAACCAGCTGATGGTGTAGCTCCGGTAAACTAGTTTTTTTNTTTTTTTTTTTTTTTTTTTTTTTTTTTTTTTTTTTGTTTAGCTATGATTCTTGTATGGAGAGCACCTATTTTAAACTTCCTGACACGTTATTATTGTTATTCAGGTCTGGAATAATGATGTCAAGTTCTTCCGTGTTAAGGATTCTTCTGGTAGTCCAATAGCGTATTTTTATTTTGATCCTTATAGTCGTCCCGCGGAAAAAAGACAAGGTGCATGGATGGATGAAGTCTTTGCTCGAAGTCGTGTATTATCACGTGATGGTACCTCAGCAAGGTTACCCGTTGCTCACATGGTGTGCAATCAAACTCCTCCAGTAGGAAACAAGCCAAGTCTAATGACATTCCGTGAGGTAACCTCAATTTTATGTTATGTGTCTGTCTAATTTATAACTTTTTGCTATGATTGTTATCTGTGAGGAAAAAAAAAATTGCTTAAAAGCTAATTAAAACACTTCTTGCGACTGGCAATATATGCTCTTGATGTGTTGGCATATTTTAGTATGAGTAAAGGGCTACTCGAACAATTACTGTTTTTCATTTATTTTGTTTGGATAAGTGATATTTGGTTTGATTTCAATTGACTGTATTCGTTGGAAAATTGTTGAAGTGAAGGCATTTATGGCAAAGCTTCCTCTTAAATAAGTGAAGGATTAACATCTATACTTCTGTACTAATATATAAAGAGGATACCAATTTCAATTACTGCTTTGGGTGTACACATTTTGTTGTACAATTTCACCATTACCGTTTCGGTAGCTGCTTTTATGTTATGATAACTATTTTCTATTACCTTACAGTAATGTCAACGCATAGGCACAACAATGCTTGTGTATCCACTAGTTTGTAATAATTAGCTTGTAATCATGAAAGTTAGCTTATTTTAGGGGTTAAAAAGGAAACAATTATTTTCCAAAATCTTCTTGCATCTATTTGGGGGGAACAATGATTTTTTTTTCTTACAAAATAATTCTGTGCTAAACAAAGGCTTACTTTGGAAGCACTCAGCTTCCGTATCCAAAATGATATAACCGGGATTAAGTGACACGGGTCACTACTACTTATGCTAACAATGGAAAATAAAATTTAAAAATCTATACTGTATCTTGATGGCAGTGCAATCAAAATATTCATAAATTAGTATGTAATGGAAAACAGAATATTTCCCGTCCATTCTAAATTTGTAAAATTTAAAGGAAAATCTTGAGACATCTTGTTGGGTTTGATATAGTGGACAAATAAAAAGCAACGCGAAGTCAAAACTTTTCAAGGCTCATGTTTCTGCCAATTGTTAAACTAATAGTAGTTGCACCAGATGGCTGCTTATAATAAAAATATAAAACAGCTAAAATGCAAGACCCCTGAGCTAAAGGTTAGTTTCAGAAAACCCCCAATATGTTCTGAACTCAACAACTTGATACCTGATTCTTATTGTGGGCTGCACAAAAACTAGTCAGGTTTAGGGGGAGAATGACCTGATTGGATAATTTAGAATTGGGTTAGGTTGAGTTGGTTTTGGCATATTTTTGTTAACTACCCAACTGAAACGATACAAGTAAATTAAAAATTATTAAAATTTGGCCTAACAAAATATAAACTGAGATACAATATATGTTTGGACAAATTTCTATGTACATCAGAAAGAAAAGGAAAAAGAAAAAAATTGAAATGAATTTCTAAATTCTTGTTTTGAATTTGTGAATTAGCTATTTTTAGCTTATGAAGGAGTTCATCTCAATTTTTTCTTATTTTTGTTTTGTAGAAGTGCTTATGATAAGTTTGTCCAAACAGGCCATATTTTGCATAGAATTTTGTGTGTAGAATCGGCGGCAGTTACTAATTTGTTCACCTATCTACAACATCGTGTAGTTTAAATTATCTTTTTTTTTTCTTAGGTGGAAACTGTCTTCCATGAATTTGGTCATGCACTTCAGCATATGCTTACCAAACAAGATGAGGGTCTGGTTGCTGGTATTAGAGGAATAGAGTGGGATGCTGTTGAATTACCTTCTCAGTTCATGGAAAACTGGTGTTACCATAGGTAAGTAAATATTTCCATGTGAGGTTATACCCTTGTCTTGGTCGGATGTTACTCTTGACCTTCCTTTTTTCATAACGAGAGTTAAGAAAAAACTTCTTGGTGTTATTCCCAACTGTATATAATAATAATTGTTATTATTATATGCTTGATTCTCTTTTTTATCAATGTCTTCTGAATAACTTTTGCCACGTGCTGGAAAATTGATTCTTTCCAACTGTCCATTATCCACATCAACATTGCTTGTTCTTGCTTTTAAAATCAAAATTTCAACTGCTTTTCATTTCACCTTTATGCTTTGCATTCTTAGGCTTTTTGTTTTGAGCTAATCCCTTTTAACCCAAATAGGAGGGGATGAGTTGAACAGTAGTACTCTCTGTTCATAAACTTGAAACAACAGTAGCTACTAGAAGACTGTCTAAGAGACAAACGTGTATGCTTTTAAAAACCTTTCCATAAAAACGATTATCACACTCAACCTGAGTTACATCTAGTTCTCCTTGGAATAACTCTTGAAAGGTTTCACTTTTATCATCAAATTGATTATAACAAGTATTCTTTACTGTTGTCTTACATGAATACACCAGGTCACTCCTGAAAAATTCTTAATCTCTTTAAGATTAAGAATGTCTAGTATACTTCAACACTAAGCTGTTTCTGCCTTTCACGTGTACTCTTTAGTTATCATTCTTTGCTATGAACAAAGATATGTTTGAATGAAATTTATAGGAAAAGTTCCTTTAGATAGGATATACAAATAAACACTCCTTATGAGAATCTCACGTCCTTTGGTGATGAATATTACAATTTTTTTTTCTTCAAGTCTATAAGGTTGAGTAAACAGCTAGCTTTTTACATCTGTATGCTCACACAAAACTTTTGAAGTTCTTTTGCATGCAAAAGATAGTTTTATGTTGACTGTTCTTGTTCTTCATGCAACTGAGTTTCACCTTTTACAGAATGTTCATGCTTGTAACTGTTGTCTGCTGTTCTTGAGCATAAAAAGTCAAATAACCCATGAAGTTCTGTTTGCAATTAATTTAATTGGTGAATTCTTGTGTATCTTGTAACTTGAATATATCTTAATCAAACATTAGTACCTCAAATTAATCTTATTTGTTATCATCAAAACAGTTAATGGAAGGGCTGTATGATATGAGTAGACTGTTCGAGTTCAAGTCTTGCAAAACTAACATTGTAGTTTTTGAATAAAAAAACATCAGGTATTTTGTGTTTATGACATTTCTTTTTAACAATAGAGAAACTTTAATGGGCATTGCAAAGCATTTTGAAACTGGTGAGAGTCTCCCTGAAGAAGTATATTTGAAGCTTGTTGCTGCTAGGACTTTTCGAGCTGGCTCTCTAAGTCTTCGACAGGTCAGTGTGAATGTAATGGTTGGTTATTCCTTTCTGTAATTTTGAAGTTGCGGAGGTTACTCTCAACTTTTCAATCAAAGCTGAACTAGTTCATTTCTAATTCAGATCTTTATTATGTGGTAACTAGTTTGTTCATTTGGGTTTGGTGGTCTAAAAGTGGTCGGCCTCAGTATAGGTTCATTTGGGACCTCCCATCCCTTATTCCTTATTCTTTTACATAAATATAGTGCTTTGGCACCCATGCATCCCGAAAAAGTAAAATCTGCACCATGGCTTTACTTCATTGACTTTTTTGTCAGGCTTCAATATTCTGTTAATTGATCCTAGTATTTTATTTATCAATGCTAATTGTGTCCTTAGTTTCTTGTATCGTTAAAATATGCATTTTCCCATGATGTCTTCTAATCTGTCTATAAATATAATGTACAGTTAAAATTCGCTAGTCTAGATCTGGAACTTCATACAAAATATGTTCCTGGGGGACCTGAGTCCATCTATGATGTTGACCGCAGAGTTTCTGAGAAAACTCAAGTGATTCCTCCATTACCAGAGGACAGGTTCCTTTGCAGCTTTAGCCATATATTTGCAGGTTTGCTGCACCTCTTGTTTCTCTTTGTAGTTGGTAATTATGCAAGTGTCTCAACAAAAAAAAAATGATTTTTGGGGTTTCCATTTGTTAGGTGGATATGCAGCTGGATACTATAGCTACAAGGTATATTCCACATTGCTTTAATGTTGATTAACATTTTTTATGTCTTGAGGATCTCTTTTGAATGTGTTTTCCACTCCTTTTCTTTTATGATTGTGGAAGACTCCCTTTTCCCCTATAGAAATATCCCTGTCCTCCAATGAATGGAGACAGAGCTATTTGTTTCTTATGGTAAATTTGTCTGTTATGCAGTGGGCTGAGGTGCTGTCTGCAGATGCTTTCTCAGCATTTGAGGATGTTGGATTGGATAATGACACGGTACATTTCTTTTTTCTTTTTAGAGTGGGGATGGAGGACCTATACTGTTAATATTGTTGAACTTTACTGTTTATGGACTTGCCTTTGTATTTAATGAACAAAATCCTCTATTTTCCATGTTTAATACTCCTGATTAGTAGTATGAGAATAGGAGGAAGAAAGTGGAAATAGGTTGTGTGAAAATAATTGTTGTTTGGTTGAACGGAAATAGAGGAAAATAGGATGGAGTCCAAAACTAACCTTTTTACTTTGTTTTTTACATATTTTCATTCATCTTTCTATCTTTCCTTATTTTTCTCATATTTTCATCTACCATTTTTATTTCTATCCAATCTATTTTTTTTTTACCAAACAAGGACGCTATCATTTCCTCCCTAGAAGACTGGTTTGACATAATCTGCTCCTTGAAATACTGTTAATATATCATTCCGCTTTCTGAAAAATGATACTTCAGCCATACTTGATTTTGCTCACCTTTGTTGTCATACATGTTCCTTGCAACTTGGTATTGGTAATAATATATATTTTTTTTTTTTCAACTCCCCTTACACTCCGGCTTCTTTCTTATCAGTTAGTGATCATATGACTCAAACCGAAACTATAACTGATGGTTTAGTGTTTATGATAGTAAGGTTAAATTACTCTCATTCAGTGATTACAGTTGAATAATATATCTTTTATAGTTTCTATATTTGAAAATAATTTATTTTAGTGTCTATACACACTATATTTAATCTCTTTTAGTTCCTACGATTAGAATCAATGATTTTTAAATATAGGGTTTAAAAGATACAATTTATAAAACTATTAAGATGAGAATTAAATGAATAATTAGTCTTTCTCATAATGATTTCCATTGAGTCCTCAACATGGAGCCTAGATGGGCAAAGTTGTTCTTCCTTGACGTATGATTCTTACATGTTTGAGTTTGATTATGTTTCTTTATTATCGGCAACAAGAGTTTGTTTACTATGTGTTTTACTTACACATGCACAGGCTGTTAAAGAAACGGGGCACAGGTTCCGGGAGACCATTCTTGCTCTTGGAGGTGGCAAGGAACCACTGGATGTAAGACAATTTCTTTTGTCCACTGTCATAAGACAGTTCAATGTGTTGAACATGTAATAACGGTGGTGTGGTGTATGCAGGTTTTTGTGCAATTCCGTGGCCGAGAACCAACACCAGATGCATTGCTTAGGCACAATGGCCTATTACCAGTTGCAGCTTTATGATAGAGTTGCCACTTTTATACATAATATAAATGGGACTCAATTACGAAAAAGAAAAAAAGGGAATCGTACTTTTTTCATTTATAGCTTTTCTTACTCTTTTTTAAGTTTGCTTTTACGACACTCAAAGGAATTTAAATTTGAAAAATGATTATTCTGCCATTTACATTTCAACAACATCCCCCTTATGATTTATGGTTTATTCGCTTTCTGAAAGAAAAATAGCACTACGAAGACTGACATAGAAGTACAGAATTCCACTTTTTCTCTTGGTATCTTTCCAAATTGAATTGGAAAATTTTAGGGGGACTGATCTTTTTTTTTTTAAAAAAAAATCCTTTCTATCTTTTCAAACTACCAAACATTATTAAATGTTATGTGTGGTTAATGTATAATAAAGTTACATTTTTGAACAATTAAAATAATAAAAAATATATTTCTTTGTCAATTACAGTAGTAAAAGAAATAATAAATTTACTCAGCATGATTATGTAAGGAAATTTGCTAGAATTTTTCGACTTAAACCAACAATATCTACCCAGGAAGAAAAGGTTTTTCTTCTTTACCCTCTCCTACAAAAATTGAAATTACAAATTGTTCTTTAGGAGTTTTGAAGCATTATTCACTCTTTTTGGAAAAACAGTATTGAAACTTTAAAGGTTTATAGAGACATTCAAGAACATGCAATAGGTCATCTAAAATAAAATTTAAATGATTCTGAGAATGAAATGGATTAGATGATGTTTGAGAATGAATAGAGTGAAGAGGCCAAGAATTGTTAGTGGGTGGTAGATGAATGTGAAGGCTACGTTCTAACAACTTATATTCCTTGCCTTCACGTCTTCCAAATAGGTGGCTGCCCTATCTACCATCAACAAACCTTTCTTTCAACTTTTTATCTTCTATTTTCTTGAATGCAAAATTATTAAACAAAATCAAAATGTAAGTAATACTGAACTTTCTTCGAAAAGCTCAAATGAAATTACACACCACATACTTGAAGAACTGAAGAATGGTCTCCAACCACTTATGCTTTGTTCGGTAGACACAATCTACTATTTGTAGGAGGGGATTTATTTGAGATGATTTAGGAGAATTCTGTGTGTTTGGTTTAAGTTGTTTATGATAATCTGTAGACAAGTTTCAAAAGATAAATATAAGAAAAATTCTCATCAAGTCTTGCCATTTAATTCACATATCATATCTGTTAACAAAAATTAAACGAAAGAAAAGTTTCATAATGATAACCTCCAACTGAAGGAGGATAAGTTAGTTTCACATTAACTTTCTCTTTTCTCTCACTGGCAATAATGAAGTCAACCCTCCATTTCTTTGCCTTTCCTTACCATTACCATTTTTCAACCAACACCCTTTGTATTTCTGCCACTGCAGAAAACAAACAAAAATCTTCCTATCAGTTTTACTCTGTCAAAAAGGGACAACAGAAAATATCTTTCAATTGAAAAACAAATAAGTTAATATCATAAAAACAATAGAGTTAACTTGCGTCAACTTATGATTCAATTTCCATCCACATATCTATCCTTATCATGGTGTCAGAGAAGAATATTTATCACCTAATTTTGAAAACTAAGGACAAAAAAACTGTACTCTAAGACAAATCTCACCTTGTAATAAATTATTAGTAGTCTACACTAAACTCAATCACTATTGGTAAAACAATATAAACATACAGTAAAAAAATTGTCTATTTTATAATAATTAATTTGAAAATAGCATTTAAAATAATGTATAATTGATTACATTTAACAAAACTAAAGATATATATATATATATATATATATATATATATATATATATATATATATATATATATATATATTTAGCCGTGTGAAAGAGGGGGAGGAAGTAAACTGAGCATTTTAATCTGCAGAGTCCATTAGCATTGGATCTGAAAGTGAGCTGAAGAAGAAGAGAAAGAAAAGGAGAATGGCTCGTGCGGGAGGGATAACAAATGCAGTAAACGTTGGAATCGCAGTGCAAGCCGATTGGGAGAACCGCGAATTCATCTCTCATATATCTCTCAACGTTCGTCGCCTCTTCGACTTCCTTGTTCAATTTGGTACCCACTTTTCCTTCTCTCCCAAACGACCCGTCACGGTGTCGTTTTGTCTATCCGCGAAACCTCATCACCATTGTGTCCTTCACCTTATTGGGTATCCCATTAGTGTTGGAGCACGTTGAATCACGCCAAAAGCATTTCAAAGTTTGAGTTTTTATTCTGCCCCTCTAAAATTTAATGTGTTTTTCAGAGGCTACGACGAAGAGCAAGTTGGCGTCTCTGAATGAGAAGCTGGATGTGTTGGAGCGCAGATTGGAACTGCTCGAAGTTCAAGTGGGCAATGCCTCGGCCAACCCTTCTCTTTTTGCCACATGATTTTGTGTTGTAATACGGCTTTCCAGTAAGCACTCTCCATCTATGATGTAAAATCTAAACGGAATTCTTAATATGTAAGTCGTTTATAAATCAAAAGTGAAGTGTTTGATCATTTTCATGCTTTGTTTTGTAACTATAGCTCTTGGTTTCTCTATTTATTGCGTGATCCTATATTTTACTGCACTGCTTTATTTGCAAGTTGGAGTTCAAAAGCACGGGTTGTTGCAATTCTCAGATTCTTACCCTGTTTGCCATGTGACTTAACTCACAATGCCTCTTAACTTAGTTCCTTCCAATGCCATTGTATATTTGTTTGGATAAAATTCTCTTGAAGCATCTATAGAAAAAGAATAAGTAGAAAAAGAAAAAAAAAATAAAACTCCATAACCTTAAATTAGCCGAAATTAGGGTATGTAAATAAGTTATGAAAATCAGCTTTTAAAAAAACTAATATAAGAAGGTTTCTATAAACCAACTAATATATTAAGTTAATTTTAATTTTCGTTTTCTTTTTCTCTTTTTTCCCCCTTATAAGTGTTTAAAGAAAATTTATCTACTTAGGCTTGCAGTCCTTTTCATCGTAGCCAGAGTGTTTTCATTGCACCTGCCTAGTGCTTAAGCTTACATGATAAAATGCTGTTCCTCTGCCACCTCAGTTTCATTTGCGACATACTTTTAATGCATAATCAATCGCTTTAGGTTTGACGCATCAGTCATCTTAGATGTAGTAAGTAATTGAAGAATGTCGTAATTGAAAGATTGCATCAATTGATTGAGAGTTATTATTATACGGGGTTTTGGAAATATGAGATATACGAGAGATATGAGATATATGAGAGATATAAGAAATATTTGTTGTTTGGAAGAACTTATTATTTTATTCATGTATTTTCTCTTTCTCTCTCTATAGAGAGAAGAGAGAGATCTCTCTCCATATATATATATAGAGAGAGAGAACAAAATGTAACAAAATATCAAATATTTATAATAGGTCAATCTTGATTTCCTAAATCTAAATAATTACTAGTTTTAAAACTAAAAGATATTTTTAAAACTAGAATATTTCCTAAAAACTAATTTAAATAATAAATATATTAAGTAAATATTCTCAACGATACCTTTCACTTTGTAGGAAAAGGAAGCTTAGTTGAATGAATTTGTAGGAAAAGGAAGCCTAGTTGAATGAATACGGATTTCTCGTCTCCATATAAATGGATTGTTACATACTAATATGGGGATGAGATGTGGCGTAAGTTACACCACAATTTAAAGTACCATTGATACTCTGTTCTTTGTTTTTAATCTGTACTGACTGCATACCTATATTTTTTCTTCAAAACGGTCTACTGAGTTTGACATTTTACATATACACAGTGAGGAATTTTAATATTGCCCCTAATAGATTTTTCGCTCATTTCCAACAGCATTCCTTTTATGCCTTTGGGTAAGTTCTGAATTTCTCACTGCCCAATCTCTTCCCTTCCATCTTTTCTTTTGCTTGTTCTCATTCTATCTCGAATTTTAGTGTTCTTAAGGGGCATAATTTACAACTTGGAAGAAACAGTGTGATTTACGATTATGAAGTTGATCACGCAAAAGCCTAAGTGATTAGTTGTTCAATATGATTTTGTTGGTCATTTTTCCTTGGAGGGAAAAATTATTATCACTTTACTGTAACGGTGGAACTCAAGCTTGCATTTTAATCAGAAAACAATTTCTTATGCTAACTTTTAGTATTGCTTCTGCATAGTATGGCAATTATGCTGTCACTACAATCTCATACCATTTCTTTGGTATCGTCATCAACACGTTATTTATTAATTAGGGGCATCCCAGGTGGGGGGGAAAGGGGAGGAAGAAGAGTGTCCGAACTGAAATGAAAATTTTCCCTCTTTCCTCTGAAACGGAAATGAAAATAACCTTGATTGAATCAGGCGACCCTGATAATCTCTTTTGCTCTACATTATCTCGTTCAATCCAGCATCATTTGGTCTCTATGTACATTTTGAATGTATCTACTCAAGCCTATTATAAATGAAAAATTTGTTCCTGCAATCGTTTTCTATGACTTTTTTTTACGATTGGGAGAAAGATAAGGAAATAGGGTAAGATAAAGACATTAATGTAGAGAATATCGGAAAAAAAATTAAGTTGTGGAAAAATGTTAATAGAATATATTGTAAGGATCTAATAACACGTTAAAAACTATGCTTTGTAACAGTCAATCATTTGTTCAATAATACCCATCAAAGAATAGGTGTTTCAGAGGGACGTTATCAACTCAGAATGAGGATGGTTGGTTTCCGAGGAAATTGTTTTCTTGTAGTAAAGTTGCTTCGCAAAATACAATAAAACCTATCTTCTCCCTCCGTGTCGTTTGAGAGTTTGGACAGTCCAAAACTTGAAATATTCATTAAGGTTTGAGTTTTATGAATGCTTCCTAAGAAACAACACGTCACTTGTCTTTATGGTCAACACATTCCTCGTCCATAAACCGTTGATCTAGGAAGACAGACGCGATGATTGATTATCAGTAGTACTTCAATCGTGATTCCACAATAATAAGAACATAGAAGTTGCCAACATTTATGTTGTTGACATATTTCTACCCTGAGAAAAAGAGATAAAAGGACCCCTTAATAATTGCTTGGCTGAAATTAGTATATTCCTTACAGATTTAGGTGTTCCTCCTGCTTTATGCAACCAGTCCAAGTCCATCAATAAAAGATTTAGCTTTGTTCAATGCACAGTTCTTTTGTTTTAAGATTAAATCACAATCAATTTAGTTTACGCAATTTTTTATCAGTCAAGTTTGGACTTGGCAAATGATACGGCCGTTTGCATGACTCCCACTTTATTCTTTTCACTCATAAAAGTGAGGCTGAGCAAGAGCTTAGTCTGAAGATGCATAGAGTGGATGAAAGTACCATCACAAAAACTAACATTTTCTCCTTTACCATATGAAATGTATAATTACTAAAGCAGTTATGAAAAACGAATCAAAAGAATTCCATTTTCAATCATTTACTATCTCGGCTGAGGATGGGACAAGGCTTGGGTTGTGATGGTTGATTCTGCTGTTGATGAAGTTGAGGGCAGCACCCTTTTCTCTATGACAATAGAGTAGCGGTTGGATCCTCCAAGGCTGTCAATGGACTTCATGTATTCTGATGCATTGTTTTCTATGATGAGCGCATCCTCTAACTCACGGACAATGGCCACCATGCTTGGTCTATATTCTGAGAAGGGTTCAAGACATTGCAGTGCTACTTCCACCACTCTCCACATTGCCTCTGCATGGTATCCGCCCTTGATGCCAGGATCCATAATTTCTTCCATCTTTGATGCTCGTATATATGGCTTAGCCTGCAATGCATGCAAAGTTATTTCTTCGTGACGTGAACAAAATGTGATTTAGTACAATCCAGTAAAACAAAACATTTAGGACATGGAGCATACCCATTCAACCAAGCTCCACTCATTCCGTGGTCTCTTTATGTCAAGAGGTTCCCTCCCAGTCAGAATTTCAAGTAAAACCACACCATAGCTGAAGACATCACTCTTCTCAGATAATTGTTGAGTTTTGTAGTATCTGCAATGCATGGGGATAAAATTCTGATATTGTCAAAGTTGTTTAGATCGTAGTTGCATTTTGCAACAAAGAAAAAGTAGAGTTGAAGTGACAGATTCTTCTTTGTCTCGTTTGAAATCGCATAGATTATCATTTGTAATTTGTCTTATATATGGAACAGTCTAGTTTCTATACGTTTATGAATGAATATACACTTCATATAGGAAATTCTATTCAGAAACATTTCTTCAAGCTGTCTGTAGTTGACAGGGTTTCCATGACACACAACTCAATTGGTACATGATAGTAGGGTGAGCCTTTTTTTTCCGATATTATTTGTGTTTAAGGGCCTTTCATTTTTGAGATGATTCCTAGAATCCTTCATGTGGGTAGTGTTAATAAATCTTTTTCTCAAAGTGATGGAGTAAAGCGGTATTAGAAGTTGTGGTTAAGACATGATCGAAAATGTCCACTTACTCAGGATCCAGGTACCCTGCAGTTCCTCTGACTTCAAGAGAAACGTTACTGTCTCCTTCCTGAGGAGCATATTTTGAGAAACCAAAATCGGCAACCTTAGCGCACATGCTATGATCTAGAAGTATATTGCTTGATTTCACATCCCTGTGTATTACTGAACGTCCTGGAAATGTGTGAAGATATGCCAAACCTGCTTGCTAAAAAAATTGTTAGCATTCAACATGACATTGATGAAAATGAAAATTGTAACGAAGAGAGTTAAGTCTAAGGATGCATCATGCCATGTTTCTCTATATATCAACGTAGATTTATGATGAACCAATTAAAGCATTGTCAGATATTACTTGGTGAATGTTGTCTTTCTATCTCTCTCTTCTACGGTATTGCAACTATGAAGAAAAACTATCAATGATGTGGTTTCTGCCCCTTCCAGTAAATCTCACCATGCTCCTTTGTCTAAGATACTAAGGAAAAAGTTTCACGAACACCTCCTAATCTTCCTGCCCCTATTTAAAACCTAATAAATTATTTTATGCAATGATAGTCTGACTAAACTTTATCTTTTTTTTTTCTTAAATCTTACCATCAAGAATTCATGAGCTTGCTCCTCTTCCAATTTAAATCACTATTTTTTAGATTTAATGTTTGAAAAGATTATTGTCAACACTCAACATTGTCAATAACAAAAACAAAATTTAAAACAAAAATTGAAAAATTGTTTGAAGAAAATTGAACACATGTAGAGTGTGTCCAAAGTGTTGCCATTGGGTATGGAAAATACTATTATGAAATGTATCTTTGTCGGATTCTTCTGGTATTCCCCCTCAAATACCTTCATCACTTTTCATATGATTCCTGGAGTTCTTTTATTCCATAGAATCAATATGAATCATTTTAGTTTATTTTCCTTCCTAATTTGATTTAAGCTCATGTGTTGATTAGGTATATTTGCTGCATCTTAGGAAAAGTAAAACATATATTACTTGCCTCGAGCTGCACCAAGAGCAATAGAGAGTCTAGTTGGCCAGTCTAATATTTTTCTCTTTGCGGGTTCCCCTGTTATAAAATTGAATTTTAGAATTAATGGGTACCAAAACAAATGAGCTGAAAGGATTTTGGTATGTTTACCATAGAGTCTGTCTTGCAAAGAACCATTTGACATGAAAGGATACACAAGAATTTGTTGATCATTTTCATTACAGTAACCAAGAAGAGGCACTAGGTTTTCATGCTGTATTGCTGAAAGAAGGTTTAGCTGCAAGAAACATCACAGACTGGTCAGTGGGTGGAAAAGTAGGCCATTGTTAAAATTCAAACAAAGAGGGTTTGGGGAATGTAAGAGCCAGGGATGTAGTGAAAAAAAGGGGAGTATCTTATATTCTCTTTAGCATTTGCCAGGATGCAAACATCAGCTTTTGAATTACTCTTGCAGCCAAAAAATGTTAATTAGAAAAGTTTCCTGGGTACTTTGTTAGTATAATAAACTGAATAATGCCTATTGTACCTCATTATCAAATTCTCGAGTTCCCTGAGTTGATGTGGCTGAACGGACTTTCACTGCCACTTCTTGACCGTCATTTAGAGTGCCCCGGTAAACAGAACCAAATCCTCCTTCTCCTATCAAAGTTTTGTACCTTTCTGTGGCAACCTCTATATCTTCCAAAGTGAATGTTTGAATTGATACAGACTTTATTAAGAAATCATCTTTGCTTGGCAAAGAGAATATTACATCTGCATGTTTTTTGTAGAAAATCATGTCATATACTCAGTGTAAATTGAACAAAACTAATCAGCATCCCTATCACGCAGAAGAAAAAACACATTGATAGCAGTGTGATCATTGAAGTTCTCATGCTAAGTGCACAGGTATGGATTTCAAACTTGTAACAGTAATTTATGTTGAAAGTTGCACGAGATATGTTAGTTTTCTAATATTTTTTCCTCCTTGTTACTTTCATCACTATACACAACATTATGTGCTGAGTTCCTAGCTGAAATGGCAGCTTAACCCTAAATTTGTTTTAGAAACAATATAAGAAAGTGGAATTAATCTTGGAGACAGGGGCCGTTGAGATCAATAGAAGGATAATGCAATTAAAGATGTATGGCTCTTTAAACCTTTCTTCAGAACAGCAGAATCTCATTCATATTTATCTTGTTTTTTTGAAGAAGTTTAAACTAATTCTTTTTGTATGTAAAACCATGTACGTAATAAAGGTGATAATCTTTCAGGACCATTGATCTCACGATCTGGGATTGTATTTAAAGAGGAAAGTGAATATATCTTCTAATCTTAAAAGTAAATGTAATGTTTTAGAATGCTGAGAGACATAGGATAAAAAAAGGAAAAAGGATTAGAGAATACAAAATGCCTACTTGTTTCCATTAAGTAGTTCTTTCCACCAAATCCTTCCCATGGAATCAACTTTTGTCTATAGCGGCAAACAAAAATGATTCCAACTGCCAATGTTATCAGAAGTGATCCACATGTGATAGCACCAATGACAAATACTTGTCCAAATCTAGGTTCTTTTGCTTTGCATCTTCCGTCACTGAAATATTAATGCCAAAAAAATCAAATTATACTTTACTTAAAGCGTCTGTTTTTTCGTTTCAAAGAGTGCATCATACTCTGTATTGATCAGGGAACCATTCAAATTAGCTGGAGTGTCTTCAGTCATGCGTTTGTTGCAGCCATAATACCTAGGAGTGAATAGAGTACAAGCAAAATTTGTAGAAAGTATATTAAAAAACTAAATAATCAAAAGTGACTTCTTGGTACGGATGAAATAGAATGTCAACTCAAATACTTACAAAGACTTCAAGTATGGCAGTGAGACAATTGATTCTGGAAGTGACCCCATAAGATCATTGTAGCTTAGATCTCTGCTCGGAAATATAAATCAATCAACATATGAACAACTTTCAGTGGTAGGTAATTTTCTTGATGACACTAGTAGGAATATTCTCTATGATCTGAATCTAAGTGCAGGAAGGAACAAACAAGATCATTATGTAACATAATAATGTCAAAGCACGTCTTTCCAAATATTATCCATACAGAGATGACATACAGAGGCATATCTGCACCTACTAAAGTGTCACAGAGAAATAAGGGTTAGGATGCTCACGAATGTTATAGATACTGCTTAATTTGATATTTTCTATCTCTTATGTGACTGACCTAATTCCTAGAGTTATGCATAGGATGTTAGAGCATGTACAGAGACATCAAATCAGAAGGATTTATTTCAATAGAGTGCTAACCCTAATGCAATTATGTGTTGTCCATATGTGTATAGGATACTGAATCCATGTAATACTACACGGTTATGCTTCCTCGCTGCTTCAAGAAGGAGAACGAAGGCTAGGAACTAAACTTGTTTATTAAATCATGCAATTTTTGCCACCCATTTAAATCAAATTTCAGGTAAATGCATGTTGAGTCGTGTAAAAGTGAACCTAACTAGCAATTCGTTCAGTAATTATGTGTTTTGGTTCTATTTTCATGATAACACTAACAAGTATAATAGAAGTACTATAATTTACATCTAGCATAGCTATACATTAGAAGGGATCATTACATTGATATCAACAAGGAGGATGGTGGAAACGAGGGAATATAACCATTGAAATTGTTGTGGCTCAGGTTCCTGCACATGACCAAATAGTTACATCCATGCATATAACAGAGTCCCAGGTTATCCTCCAAAAATAGATGCAGAAACAATTGAAAGAGAGTTTTGAAGGCAATACAGTATTTTTAAGTTGGTCATCCCAGTAACAGTAGAAGGAATTGGTCCTTTGAAATTACTTGAGGAAAGATCCCTGGAAATAGAGAAAAAATGTAGATAACAATAAATTGATTATGAAAAGGGGAATAAGCGCGTAAAAAAACACTTCATTTATCTAAACAAGAACCTACTTAGCTAGAGATATGGATTGGTTGGCAATTGCATGTATCAAAGCATTAAAACCATTGTCTATATAATGGTCTTTGACTAGGTATTCCTATAGACATAGTTGTGAGATTGAGTGGATGTTTAGTAAAGTATGCATGGAGTAAAAATACATCTTCTCTTATTTTTTTCAAAAACTCAGCTGTGAAAGTTTTTGAATCTCGTAAGAATTCAAATCACTGACTCTGGATTAAATTCACCAGGGTTGCATTTCATTTCCACTATGATCATCTAGTCTTGGGTTACTAAATCCATAATCCGAGTTGATATACATGTGGCAGTGTTTTAACTAGAACTGGAGGACTTACAGCTTGGTGATAACAGACGAGCCATTTGAACCATCACACTCTATTCCGTGCCAGGGGAAAATACAAGGGTCTCCGGTCCAACTCTCTAGCACTTTAGTGTTTTGGTTTTGCAACAACAGTTCTTCTCTAATCTTCTGAATCACTTCCACTAAAGTAAAAATAAGAGAGAAAGAGATTGAAGACTGGTTACAAATTAAAATACATCCATAAACCATCTTAATTATAGAAATGAATAAGAAAATGGAATGTAAAAAGCTAAGAGTCTATTTGGACAACCTTCTCCATAAGGTTTTCTAAAAGAGAAAAACAAGAAAAAATTTATGAACTACTCAAAATTAGCTCACCACAAATTAAAAAATAAAAATCTAGAGAAGCTATGCGTGAAAGTTTCTACAAAGTTTATTTGTAAAATAATTTTAACTTGTGAAGAAGCTGATGTTTTTTTTTTTTTCTCATTAGCTCTTTCTTGTAGAAATTCTTAGAGAGAAGTTTATCCAAATAGGTCCCAAGTGCAATAACCCCACCCAAAAAAGGAGGAATGCAACACAGACACACTACCATCTTTTTGGTTGGTCTCTTCGATCCATGATCGCATTTGCAGGATCTCATAAGCATTCAAAAGGGGTCCAAACTCAGCACCAGATGTCTTGACCAAGGTTAAATTAAGTAAACCGTTTGCTGAAACATTCAAGACAGTGTATGTATAGTTGGACCCTCTCGCCAATATGTCAAAATTTTCCCTTTGAATCTTGCTATTAACATAGATGTCAAACACCCTTTTCCCTTCTTTGACAGTGCTATTTAATTCAAGGAAGTAGAGAAATACACGATATTCATAATCCTCAGTGTCAAGGCTGCTGTGGATCTCCAATCTCTCAGGGTGGGTAAGAGCTGTCTGTAGGACTCGTAGAGGTGGTGTCATGTTGGATTTGAGCTCAAAATTTTTAACATTGTAAGACAACGGGAGAGCAGATGATGGACTTGAAGTTGCTTTCCACATTCTATCACTTGGGTCATCTGGGAACCTATAATTTGGTAAATAGCCATATTATAAGACCTTCCATCCATGGTCCATGGTACCAAGAAGCAAAACAAAACTATAAACCAAACACTAAACACAAATCACTTCAATAAACTAAGGATAAATCCCATTGACACCCTTTTTTCAATTTGCACCACTTATGGTATATAAGTTATGACAGTAATTCATGTGAGTCACATTATAATGGATTAAGTGATAATAGGTTTTTGGCTTCTCGTTTTATTGTTATTTTCATTACGATGCATCTTATTGCATCATAAAGAAAAGAAGCTGTACATAAAGGTTTCTTACACTTCTGTCTATTAGGTGAACATAGGTTATCTCATGCATCTATAGGTATATGATCCTTGCACATGGAGCTCAACTTCATTCTGTCTAAAGCATTAGCAAGAAAAAAATGCAAAATTGCTATTATTTATCCCATAAACACGTTAATTGAATATTTAACATCCATTCCCTATATTGTGAACATAATGCTTTCATAAAAACCATAAAGTGATAATTCCAAAGCCTTGTAGATTTCTATGAGATACACTTTGATAAATGGTGAAGTTTACCTCAAACTAAAGTATATGACATACCTGATTTCATCTTTTGTGTCCCAGAGACTATTTCTGCTTATCAATTTTAAAACGCTGGCAGGCAAATCATGTAGGTAATCTTCTGGCAATGGCCTTAATTCCAGCTGAGAAATAAACGGATCCACCTCCCCCTTCACTAAGCAGAAGTCAATGTAGTCTTTGGTAGCCCTAAAAACTCCCTCAATCTCAATTTCCAAGTCCTGTGGCGTGGATGGTCTCACTGCACCTAATTGTGTTGCCCCAATTGAAACATTAAATGAAGAATTTATACTGTCAAATGGAAATGTGCCCCTTATCAGATATACTTTATTCTTAATTGTTGGTAAATTGTAACATCTCTTTCCTTCATCTATAGAAAACAGTCGAACTTTTTCATTCAAACCAATTTCATGTCTTCTGCAGCTTCCTCTGTTAGGGAACCATGTGTAATCTGTTGTGTAATTTAAGGTGGTCTGGGGATCTGTGTAATTTGAATCAGCACAACATGCTATGTTTTCAAACCCTACAAAAAATGTCACGGATTAGACTTATTTTGTACTAAAAGGGATTTTGCCCTAAATATATTTGAGCAACATAAATAAAAGAAAGTGTAAAATGATTTTAAGATTCTGTGGGTGGAAACTGGAAAGCATAAAACTATCAGTTCTGTTTCTTTATCCTCACAAATTTTGTTTGTTTTTTCTCGTTTTAACCTTGATCATCAGTTGACCTTTCGTTTATATTAAATTTTTTGCTATCATCATTGGAAAATATACCAGGTAATAGACATCATGATCTAAAAGAATTATAATCTTAACCTACTAACCTTCAGTTGCAGAGCCAGAAACTGATATGATAAATATATGCAGACAAAAAGCACATGCCACAACCAGTTTCAATACCCAAATTTCTGGTAACTCCATCATAATCTGGAATAGGGGTTACCCCATTGGTTTGCAAACTTGAATCATGCCAACTAACACTTCATCTTCCACCTAGTACCATAAATTTTCTTCTGAATTCCATTTCTTTCTCTGCCTTGATCACCAAAACTCTTGAGTTTTCCTATATCTCAGATTAGGGGAGAAATGAAAGAAAGCTTGCCTAATCCCATAATTCTGAGAACTTGTCTCTTGTGAAAGATTTTGAAGCCATTTAGCACAAGTACTGAATTGGATGGAGGATTAGAAGAACAAATATCCTTGAGAAATAGGGGTTTGACTTCAAGCCTGGAAACTGCAGGAGGTAGTAGATAGGAAAGAGATGGAAGACGAGTAAGGAGATTGAATTAGTATAGATCCATTGTTAAATATTTCTTTTATAGTTTTATATGTTCTTGATGTTAAACATTATTTTTCATGGAGTGGTGGTGGTGGTTGCTTGATTTTGTGTATTTAATATTGATATGGTTTAAAATAATTGGACAGACCACTCCTTCGTCTTCTTCTGCCTTCGTTCTTCTCATTTGAAACCATGGATGTTACATGATCAAAATAAGAGTGGTATCTTGGAACAAATTTGAACTTTTCTGGAATACATACGTAGCAATTGTTAGTGACGTTTCGTTGAATATATTTATTATATATTGCATACTTAGCTTTCCACTAATGTTGACCTATGCATTTTTATACTAATGGTTATGAGCATTATTGTTAGAGTCTCATGTTTCTGATTACGCTTTAGGTAGGTAATGAAGTTATAGGGGAAAAGAATTCAAATAAAAAATTACTAAAGGTAGGAATTGTGAAGAGTTTCAAAGATGAGACTGTTCATTCTCATGCCTAGCACTATCAACACACCAATTATTCCCTTTCATGTTTTCTATAATATTTTGCTTATAGATAAACATTTGAAACCAAGTATCAAGAGGAAGTGGCTCAAGGAAACCCCAAAAGAGCAGGTAACCCCTTGACATCCTTGTAGTACTAGCCTAACTTTTAAGCGTGATCAGACTAAAAATTTACTTTGCAAATTAAATTAACATCAATTTAGCAGAATTTCTGGTCAATATAATTGCTTACCTAATCTCATATATAACTTCTTAGTCATATAAAAAGAAAACTCCAAAGGGCATAGGAAACAGACTTCATACTACATCCTATTTCTTATTCATTATTATAAACATATTTTACACTAATTATTTTGATAGAAACAAAGCGTGCTTAGGATCCAATCCCATTTGTGTTTGAGTTTGTTAGATATATTGCTTAAAAAATTCACATACTGAGTCAAAAGTCAGATGGTCAACATGTGAACATAATATTATCATGATTAAATTTGCTGTAATGTGCACTGATGGAATCAGGTTGTTATGTGTAGGATACCTTAAGGTAAACTAGAATTCAATAATTTATCTATTAGTACTTTTAAGGTTTGTAAGCTTAATAATATTACTGATAGTTGAAGTTATTTCTTACTCTTCTTGATTGCTAGGGAGCTGATGCATCAGTAAATTTCACGTCCTATATGTTCAAAAGGAGCAGAATATATATTCGTTTCTGAACTCTTATGTTTGGGATCCGTTATAAGGTTTTAAAGTAGAACTACATTATGGGTTGTCGTAATGACCAGAAATTTTGCACCCATATGTACAGAAACTAATTAAATCAGCAACCATCATAGTACTAAGATTGGAATTAGTCTCAAATCCAGAGGATAAGGAAAATATCATTGCAAGATAGAAAAAACTTGGGTGAATGTAGAAGGTTCTGTTTTTATTAGAAAGTGGATTTTTAAGTCTAACTCACCTCACAAAATCGGCTTATAAGATGAGGTTTGTATCTCATTTATATATTATAAATTGACTTTATCTCTAGTCGATGTGAGACTTTCAACACATCCCCTTCACGCCAAGGTATAGACATCGGGTGGAATAAACAAGAAATATCCTAGGATAGACTTTTAACCATGGTTTTGATACCATATTAGAAAGTGGGTTTTTAAGCCTAACTCACCCCACAAAACCAGTTTGTAAGGTGATGTTTGCACTTCATTTATATATATATATATATATATATATATATATATATTTTATAAATTGGTTTTATCTCTAGTCGATGTGAGACTTCCAACCGTTTTACTTAGTAAAATATAGAAAAGAATGTTCAAAACAATGTACTCAGGCTGTAAAGGTTGCAGTGGCTATCACGTTGGAGGGGAAATTGACATGTTTAACTGGAAATGATAATTAAGAATTTAGAAATTATAGTTTGTAGTTTATCTAACTAAGCCCTTTTAACTTTTTCTAATTCAAACAGCCATTAGTAGGTAAAATTTGTAATTCAGTTGAGTAAAGGCATAAGAATCCAGATTATAATGAAAGGCATTGTAAATACAGAAAGGACAGATGTTGATATGATTAACATATAACATTATGCTTGGTCAGTCTAAATCCCATAGCACACGTTCAAGCACATCTCGTTAACTAAAAACTTATATTCTGTGTAGAAAGAATATTGTTATTTATAGAATTAGTCCGAGTAACAAGTTGCATAGAAAATTTATATATTGCCGGTAATTTCAAAGCTTGTAAAAGGATTCAAATGGAAGATAGAAGAATTTTATGCAGTCATCATCATATTTTTTGGAATTTTACGTGAACATTAAGTCAATCCAATTCAATTTACTTCAAGTTTGAAATCTTAATCTATTGTGACATACATTAATAAATCATCTTGCCAAACTCAGGTTAAATTAGCCTTTTGGGTATGATTAAAGGTTTTCCACCATTATATATATATATATATATATATATATATATATATATATATATTATATTGTATATTTTGGCCTAAGATTTTAAATATGATTATTCCATCCAAGTTGGCTTGCCTATACCCGACAAAGCGAATTTGATACTTCCAATGGATTTAGTGGCATATTTCTGTATTAAGCTTTGTCTTCTAATATATATATGTCCAAAACCTTTGTTATAAGGCCAAACTTCAACTCTGCATATTATCTATGAGAAACGAAATAAAAAATCATCCAAACAGTTGGCACGACAACTGGTAGAAGACCTTTCATAATCAATCATCAACCAAAATAATAGTAATAAAAAGAAAAATAAAACATTCCATTCATCTTTAATAAGTCAATACTGATTGAAATTATCTACTCAACATTAATCATTTTTATATAGACAATAATATGTTAATACAGATTTTTTTTTTATAATATTTTGATATGATATATATGTTATTTTTTTTATTGAATTTAGAGTATGTCAATACAATAATAAATAAATAACGAATTAGTGAGAAAAATAATATATATATTGTGTTAAAATATTGTAAAAAAATCCGTTACAATATATTTTTTTTTTCTTTTTGTATTTCGGAAAACCAATTTTTTTAAAATTGAAGTAATATTTGCTTTTCCTTCATTTGAATGGATTTGATGCCAAATTCTTATTTCATATAGAAAATGAACTAGAGTAACTATAGTCCCTCTTGCAGTCTCATTATTTTGTACCACACTATCTATCATATGCTTTTTTAATTTTGTAAAAAAAGTAAAATTATTGAATATAGGAAACTTTAAATATAACATAAATATCGAATAGATTAAGATATATGAATATATTTGGTTTGAGAAAAATAGAAAAAAAGTTATAAAATAAAATAAAATAAACTAACATTTCTTATGTTACTCACAGTCACAGGTTTAAACAGCCCAAAAAAGAACACATTTCAATTAACCAAACAATTCCAGGTTCACACATACACATTATATTTATATTTGTATTTTTTTTTCTATCTCTTACAAATTATATTTATATTTGTAATTTTTTTCTATCTCTTTTTTCTATTATATTATACTGGTGTAATGTGTCATTTTTCTTAGGAAAACTTTGTACATTGAATAATACGATTCATTGATTAGATCTAACTTTGATTTCTATTTTAAAATATTTTTTATTTTCTGAAAATCAAGCCTAAGAAAGATTATCAGCATTAGAAAATTAATCGGATGGTCATAAATACATTAGATAATTTTTAACAATTTTTTTAACAACTTTTTTATAATAGAATATGTGTCTATTTTATTAATACGTATCAGATATGCTATAAAAAAAAAAGTTATAATAAAAGAGTTGTTAAAAACATTTTTTTTTCCGGTCTCTTTTTCCACCCCACTGTATATGACATTGACTTAAGAGAAAACAACACTGAAAAAAGGCAGATCATTGGTAAGTTTATGTCTTTCCTTATGCTAACAAGAGTTAAATATCGCTGAGATTTGTTAAAAGGCTTTCTCTAATTCCTTGATTTGCTTTATTGTACGATATATGAAAAGCCCATCAAGCTATATAATTTACAAAGCTTAATGCAAGACAAAATACATTGAAGCAACATATTTAAACATCATAAAACAATGTTTGCAGTGCAAAACAAATCAAACGATTCACTAACTCACACAGTTTCCCTTAGATACAGTTCTCTACGACCTCTGGTTTTTCGATGCAAAACGAAGGACTAGGTAAAATAAAATCCTGTATAGCACAGCCCAACCAAACATTATAAGCACCACTGTCCTCTTCCTACTTCCATCAGTCTTGATATGTAGACTTTCCAAGATCTGAAAACCGGTAATGGGTACTCCATCTATATATCCAAACGTATCGTTGACCTGGTACTGGTTCATCAACAGCCCCTCATAAGGGTATGTCATCGTTGAAATTGTGTTCATCCAACGCCAGTAACGAGGAATGTCATGGCCGCTCAAGAAGTATCCACAGAACAAGAAGAACAAGGCAGTGAAGGCAATAACCATAGCATAACCCAATATGTAGTTTGGCACCACTGAGCTCACAAACACAACGAATGAATTTGTTGACAGAAGAGAAACGAATAGAACAAGCAAGAAGTAAAGAAAAGGGCCTCGGAGTTTTAGGGCAAACCAAACAATGCCTGCATAGGCAGCTGCTTGGAGAAGAATGAATGGCATGTGAGTGATGATGCCTGCAATGGTGTAAGTGGAAGCTCTATAGGCATTGTGAGAAGTTTCCCGTATGAAGATGAACCTTTCCTGGATGAAGGCTGGGACAGCATCGTTGGAAGAGAAGAAGAAGAGGCAGACTGTGAAGATGAAGAAGCTGAGGCGGTTGGTGATTCCTTGCAAATCTTTTCTAGGGTTGTGGAACATGGTGGCCATCATGAAGCCCATGAAGGTGAGAACCATGAGTCTTGAGAGGAAAAGCTCAGGGGTGCGCCTTATGTTTATGAAGTTGCGGCGAATGAGTATCCATATCTCTGTTATGTAAGAATTTTGAAACTTTGGGCCAAGGTGTTCTTTTGTGCCATTTGAGGGAGTGAGGTAGTCATTCTCATTCACTGCGTAGTCACTGCTGTGGGGTGTTGGAGTGGCTTGAAAGATTTCACTCGAGTATGTGTAGTAGCCAGGTGAAGCATTTTTTCTGCGCAGCCAACAACAATATTTATATTGCTATAAAAGGAGTTCTACGTAAACGAATTAGTAATTATGATAGCTATAATTTCAAAATAAAAAAGTTATATAAACCTTGTGTTATTGTGGGGCTTGTGATCATTCTTAAGACGTGCTGGTGTGAACTTGAGAAATGCTGCACTATTCCCAGTGCTCCACGACATGGAAGTGTTGTTATAGGGACTTCTGAGACTGTGATCAAAACCGTCCACTGCCCTTCTACTCGCCTGCGAAAACTCCAAAGATTTCTCCTCAAACCTGTGGCTAAGGTGAGAGAAATTGGCATAAGAGGGTGCAACAGGGGACACTGAGTGGGGCTGGTTGGACAAAGGAGGTGGTTTCACCCCAGTGCGTGCAAATTCTGCAAGTGCTTCAACTCCAACCTCACTCTGATCGTACTCTTGGATCACGTCAATGAGACTTTCAATGGGGTTCTCTCCCTTGGGGACTTTGCGTGGCATGCGTGACAAGTGGAGGGCCACGTCTTGCGGCGACCCTTGGAACATGAGCTGGCCCCGTGCGAGGATGATGAGGTGGTCGAGGAGGAGTTGGATTCTGGACGAGGGCTGGTGGATGGTGAGGATGACGGTGCTGCCGCTGCGTGCGATGTCGTGCACTTTCTCGATCACGCTGTGGGCGCTGGTAGAGTCTAGCCCTGAGGTTGGCTCGTCCAGAAAGAGAAGTGATGGGCCGTGGATGATGTCCACGCCGATTGAGACGCGCCGCCTCTCTCCGCCGGACACTCCTCTTGTCCCTTCATCTCCTATGTAGGTGTTCCGAGATGACTACACCACCACAACAAAGGTAAACGGGTAAAAGATGGGAGCAAGTTTCACTGACATTCGAAGGATGTATAAACAGAGAGAAAATAATAAAGAGAACTTGGAATCAAAGAAACTATATTATCTTTAGGAAGATGCTACAGAAATATTCACATTGGCACAATTAAAAACATGGAATGGATAATTAATAAATACTAAATGCGTGATATATTATAATTTATATATTATAGTGTTGCTGTAATGGATCATTCCCATACTGCTAGCGTTCTAAATGTAATTTGTAGTAAAAGTGTTGGATCTTAGTTATGAGTAATGAAAGTATATTTATGATTGACAGACTAAGGATGATTGTTAAGAAGGCTTTCTATATATTGGATTTGCATATAAAAATTATATTTTAACACTAAATTTTCGTATCATTTTAATACTGTACACGTGTCAAAATATAATTGAACAATTTCAAATAAAAAAAATTGAGAAAAAAACATATTTATTGTAACCATACATAGTGTATGTGATTACAACAATGCTAACAATTTATTTAAGGAAAATGATATTTTAACACCATTTTTTGACACCATTTTAACATTGCACACGTGTCAAAATGTGATTGGACGATTTCAAATTAAAAAGGTTGAGGCAGGAGTATATTTAGAAGAGAAAAACTAAAGTTTGTTTTTTTAATTTGTAATCGTCCAACCACATTTTGACACATGTACAGTATCAAAATGGTGTTAAAATATTATTTTCCTTTATTTAATATAGGTGTTTGCTTATAAAAAGACAAAGTAGAAAGATAACTGGTTATTGGTTTCTTGTTACTCTCATTTCCTTGTAATAAAAGTTTAATTTTAGTCAAAGGTATAGATTGACCTATGAATTTGTACCTTTCAAACCTGAGCTAATATTGCTACAGTTAAACATATGTTATACCTTACTATTATTTTCACAACTAACAAATTTTTATACACAGTATATATTCGGTATTTTATTTTTCAGTCTCTCCTTTCCTTTATAAGTATAAAACTTAACTTTTGTAACTATCAAAATATTTAAGTGGATCGTCAAGTGGTGCATTTAATGTTAAAATAATTTTTTTTTTAAAACTCACTTTTATTTGAAGTATTTTGGTCAATAAAAAAAGTTAATGGTAAAGAAAAAGAGAGATTGAAGGGTAAAATAATAAAAGTATATTTTTGTTGGATATCAAAATAATAACACCCATGCATGATGCATTCCAGGATGAAGTATGGAAAAAGATTTTTTTTTTTCCACCAATAACTATAATTTGACAATCTATCATCAGGTAAAATGATTTTAACAAAAGTAAAATTGTTTTTGTAAAGAAAAATATAAAATAAAGACTAGCGAAAGATATTGTAAAATGGGCCTAAAAAACTTGTAGGCATCAAATAATCATTGTCCAAAAGTATGAAGATTTGAATATTTTAGACACTTTTTTTTTCTCGCAATTTTGACTGAAGTTAATTATTATGAGTTCAGATAGGTATAATCATCCTACGTCTTATTAATCTTTTTACTTAATAATTTAGTTTATGTATTAATTACATATCTTAATTTAATACTTTTATTATTAAAAATAATTGATTATTTAGAAGAAAAAAAAGTTGGTTGTATATACTATATACTATATTCGCTAAAGTGGTGTAAGGAGTGAAAGCCTAAACATTGTTATTTCTATATATACAACAGTTAAGCTTCGGCATTATGTTGATGAGGAGATATAATGAAGAAAGCATATCTTAAAAAGACACATGAAAGTAGTGAATAAACTGGATTTTGTATAAGTAAATTTGAACAAAAAATTATGGATCTAAGTAAAAAATTTTGAAATTATAGATTTAAGTAAGTCATAGGAATCCAAACAACTTTAAATGAAAAAGTCATGTTTCACTTCACCTTGACATATAAGTCAGAGGCAAAATCGTGTATTCTTAAAACGATTTCAGGCTTGTAATCGATTACAGAAGGCTGAATTCGTATATAGGAAATAACAGGCCTTATAATCGATTATCATTTCAAGTTTAGTAATCGATTACTAATTATATATAAATTAACATTTTTATTTTTACATCTAAATGAAAACGGTAATAATTACTAATTATATACAAATTAACATTTCTATTATTACATTTAAATGAAAATTGTCATAATTACTAATTATATACAAATTAACATTTCTATTATTACATTTAAATTGAAATTGTAATAATTACTAATTATATATAAACTAATATTTCTATTATTACATTTAAATTGAAATTGTAATAATTACTGATTATATACCAATTAACATTTTTATTATTACATTTAAATTGAAATTGTAATAAATACTAATTTAAATGGTAACCATTTAAATGGAAAATCTAATAATTACTAATAATTAACAATATATAATTAAACATTTTTTTTTAATTTTACTAAAATAATTATTTTTTAAAATTAAAATAATTATCTTATTAGTTTTATTTTCTAAAGGACAATGTTGAAATTGCATATAGATATGCAAACAACATGTGTTTAATAGGATTTGAACTCATACCTAAGGTTTAGAAGACCTCTGACTTATCTATTAGACAATGAATACTTCTATTTTATATTGGTATTCAAAAATTTAATGTAATTAGTATTGATATTCAAAATCAAAAATAAAAGTCGACAAATCAAAAAGGAAAGAAGATGTTTGAATAAAAATAATTTTCTTCGTGCCTCCTCTGCACGAGTTCAGCCTTCTATAATCGATTACAAAATCTATTAATCGATTATTTAAACCTAAAATCGTTTTAGGGGTGTATGACTTCATCTCTAACTCATATGTGAGGATGAAGTCGTACATGAACATGACTTCTTTCATTTGATGTCGTCTGGACTCCAACAACTTGTTTAGCTTAGCTTTGTAATTTTAAAATATTTTACTTAGATCCGTAATTATTTGTTAAAATTTTATATAGCTACAAAAAGCGAATAAACTAGTATGAGATTTGAATACCGTTAAGCCAAGCTGGTTAATGAGGTTCTCCACTCTGAGTTTCTTATCGGCAAGTGAGAGTGGTCCAAGGCGGAAATCGGCAGCAAACATGAAAGTCTCATAGACAGTTAGCATAGGGAAAAGCCTATCTTCCTGCATGATATATGCAGAAGTTCTTTTGATCAAACTTGCACTCATAGTTGCACCATCCAAGGAGACCTTCCCTTTAAGGCTTCCACTAGCAATTCTCCCAGCAAGACCATCCAAAAGAGTGGACTTTCCTGCACCACTGGGGCCCATCACTGCAGTGATACACCCCTTTGGAGCATAACTAGTTATATCATGCAGCAAATCCACCTCTTCATTCGACCACTTCCCCTCCACCTTTGCCTTTTTTGTCACTGTGTAAGTCAGGCACTCAAACACAAGACCCCCGCTGAAGCTCACGGGTGGTTTCCTTATGTCGATCACTGTTTCAACACGACGGCGGCCATTGGCTTCAGCCATAGTTGAGGGAAGCTTATTTCAATGTTTGCGAAAATGATGAGGGTAGACCCTGAAACTGAAAGGGTGGAGGGTTAAGGATGTATTAAAAGAGAGGATGTGAGAAAAGGACTTTGTGCAGCCGGTGAAAGATGGTGCTTCCAAAGCTATTCACTGTCTTCGTTGAAGAATCCATTTCAGGTTGTTTCCATCGAAAAGCTGAAAGTGGCTTCTCGTTTTCTTCATCGCTTCGTTCATTATATTCTCAAACATTAAGCATGCATGTTTCTACCATTTTTCATATAATATTCAGTAAAGAAAGCCTGGCAATGAACCATACCTTTTTGGACTTATATATACATTTCATTATTGTATTTATGTGTAATGCTAACGGACTTACCGATTACAACTATATTAGAAAAACAATCTAATTCTCTTTTAGGCAAATATTAGAAATTAAATGTAATAAGATTTATTAGAAAATGATATTATAACACCGTCCTTTTCAACAATGGATATTGAAACGTACGTTTTGCTTCGGTATTCGGCTTAAGATCCTTATCCCTCTAACTCCTTTCAAAAGTACTAGTTACTACCATTAGCTATTAAACAAAGTGTGATTTTCTTATCTGGAATCTCTTTTCTTTCCGAATCAAGCTATATATCAATTGGTCATGATCTCCAAGTTTTCTTCTATTAAATAATTGTTTTAAATTTGACTAACTTCAAGGTTTTTTTTTTTGTGTTTATGAAACACGTGAAAAACCAATTGACCTCTATGTTATAAGGTAAATAAGTCATCTCATTACTAATTAGTTAACCAGAAGATATTTCAAAATATATATATATGGGGTTTGTTAACACGCGTACGCCTGTTTTT
>NC_028361.1:10440357-10441867 GCF_000741045.1 Vigna radiata var. radiata | reverse complement strand
AGATTGAACGAAATTTACAATCTTTAGGACCACATTGAACAGAAAAAAAAATAGGGACCAAAACGAATTTTGCCAACCAAAATAGGGACCATTAGTGCTATTAAGCCAATAAACTAATATATATTTGTGTGCATTATATATAAGAGTTTCACAAACTCTAATACAATATTTTATCCAATAGTGGGGGATGGAGATTTGATTAATACTAAACTAATTAATTGAAAAATTATAAAACAACTTATATATATAAGAACTCTTGAAATTAGTTGGCAAAAATGTGTTATATACCTGGGTATCACGGGTTAGTAAACTCTAATACAATATATTTTATCCAATTAGAGTGAGGGATGATTAATTGAAAAAATATAAAACAACTTAGATGATTTGACTTTTCATATTCACCTTATTGAATAAATACACTTAATTGCTACACTTTCTACAATAGGGCCTTCCAATCATTCGATCATTCGGCCATTCGGATTAATTGACGTTATCTTATTTGTAGGTTTTTTTTTTTGTAAAAAAAAAACGAAAAACATTCTTTAAAAGTTTGGATACACTTGTAAGATATAATTAAGCTAGGATTTAATAAATCAAACAAACTAGTATTTATTGAAAACGCAACTCATTATGGTACATATAAATACAACAAGAGCACAGAGCATGCGAAAACAATAACTAAAAAGAACAAATGACACTCAGGGAAATCAAGAGTTACAAACAGAGAAGACCCACATTGAGCACCAAAACAGTTCTCATTACTTCAAACGACACAACCCTAGGTGACAATTGTCATAAGAAGTGTCATAACCCTAGGAGTACATGTCAGCGAAACTACTTTCTCATTAGTGTTGTTATTACGTTTCAAAAACTTAAACTGGTCATTCGTGGGCACAAAAAGCAATACACATTATCTAAAGAGAGAAGAAAAATATATTTTGACACACATAATTTTTTTACATTTATTTGACACTATTATTTTTTATTTTTTATTTTTTTCTTTTTTGAAAAATTACAAAAATTTATTATTTTAAGACTATTTTATCCTTATTAGGTATGTCAAATGAATGTTAATGTATGTCATACTTTTGAGTAAGGCAATCCAAAAAAAATATAAAAATCAAATATTTCCATGAGATAAACCCCAATTCACCAACTTCAACTTGATCACAATCATTACAAGGTCAACAAGAACCATAAACTCATCAACAACTTGGTTCACATGCATTACACTTCTGAATTTGGGGGAATTATCTACCTATTCAACCTAAATCTCAAGATCTATTATATACTTACTAGGGTCAAAACTAAACTATATGGAATTAATAAAAGGTTTAAAGAATAATTCTGATGTATTATTTCAAAGAGTATAGTACCATATATATACATATAAGGATCCTATAATTCTTCATCTATTAAAGAAATGACAGGTGCACAAATCTGCACAAATTAAAATAATATCTAAATTATAACTAACACAGATTGCCTAATATCCTTTAATAGAATATTT
>NC_028361.1:10407781-10436577 GCF_000741045.1 Vigna radiata var. radiata | reverse complement strand
AAGGATCCTATAATTCTTCATCTATTAAAGGAATGACAGGTGCACAAATCTGCACAAATTAAAATAATATCTAAATTATAACTAACATAGATTGTCTAATATCCTTTAATATAATATTTAGCATATCTTAACAGGAATAACCCACTCCTCCCAAATCAGACCACAAATTTATAGATATTCTCAAAGATATTATACTCATAACATTATTTTTATTAATTCATATTCTTAATGGATACCTTTAGACCTAGTAGTCCTATATATAACATATGGTATTTAAGAAAAACCCACTCAATGTTCAATATGCACATTTTATTCAATATTATTTATTATTATCACATTATATTCACTCATTTTGAGTGATGTTAACGTTGAAGAATCTTTATAAATATATATTTTCCTAATATATCTTTTGTAGACTCAAAAGATCAATAAATACTTAATTTTATAAGGATGAATTTTCCATCCGTTCCTATCATCAACTCATACTAATACAATTTTAAATCAGAAATTCATTTATTGAAAATTTACCTCGAAAACTTTTTGACAAATTCTAATAAAAATCAAGATATTTATTTGTACACATACTAGTACTTGGTCAATGTGGAGATTTTATCTTAAAACAAAATGTGTACAATATACGGACTATCCTAAATGCGAATCGTGAAAGAGAACGTTGTCCAAAAAGACTAGTAATTATAATAGGATTACCTTACCTGGAAGGAAGAAAAGAAATAATCTATTAAGGAAATAAGATGAAAAAACATGCATACAATCAGATTAAATTATGGAGGAGGAAGGAAAAGATAAAACACAATATTTTTCCTTCAAGGTCGTTTTTATCGGCTTAATTTCAATTTAAGAAATCTACCCATCACATCACCTATATTTATATAACATTTTGTTACCGTTAAAATTATGTTTTTTCCCTTTCTTTTCTGTTTTTTTTTTTTTTTTTACTTTACCAGCTTTCTTAAATAGTATTTAGGTGAACCAGTACCCAAAAATATTGTTGAAGACATCCGTCTTGTGTGTGCTGAGGAGAATATGCCTGAGGTGGAAAACTCCATGAAAAATGTTGTTATTTTAATATTATTATACTTCTATATGGTAATTTCTTCTCTGAATAGCTAAGGGTAGTTAAGTGCAAAAAAGTGAAAATATATTTTTGCAAAGATTTTGATGTTTGAGTTCTTGTGTTTCTTATGGTTTCATTTAATATTTTGTTAGGACTTCAACCTAAAATACTATTAATTGGATGAACCAACCTTAATTTTTTATTTTATTTTATTTTATTTAACGCTGAGATTCTTAATATTGTCATCTCCTTTAAGCAACAATTGGGAACCTTTATAAGCTTGTCAAGTGCTTTTATGGTCCTTCTAAAAATTTAGATTAGACGAGTAAGCCATCTTACAACTTTCAGTCCTTCACGCTTCAATCCTCAAACCATTTTACAATATTATATTAGTTGATGATTTTATTGGATTCTTTAAGTGGATACTCAAAACTTTACCTTGCATTTTCAATACAAAATTTCATAATTTTTATGATATTTAAATACATTAAATTTAAATTGTTTCCTTTTTTAAATATTTGTTGTCTGTATAGGATAATTTAAATGTAGTGAATTTTAATTTACTTGTTTTGATAAAATATTATAATTACCACAAAATTTAAAAAAAAATATCTAAATATAGAAAATATGTTAAAAGATAAAAAATATAAATATGGATAATCTTTTGTGGTTGATCTTGTTGATATTTTTTTCTCAAAAGTTTTTCAAGATTTCTTATTTTTTTTCATTTTATATTTACAAAACTTTTTTTTTAAGTTATATTAAAAGAGACGAAATATTATATTAGGCATATCCAAGTAAGATAATATCACATGAGACTCATTTGAGGTCAAGTCAAGTCTTTCAATGTCAAAGTTAAGTCAAGTCAATCTAAATTTAAGTGGAGTCGAATTGGTCTGCACTAGCTTGAGACATGTAGGCATAGGTTCCGATCGTGTTAAGTTGGTTGGATCTAGATCAAGTAAAGTTAATCGAGTGCCAGGTTAAGTCAATATTGTAAGAAATTCATAAAAAATGATCAGACAAAAAATATATTTAAAGATAGTTAGATATATTATATTATTAAATATCTTATATTGATATCTTATCTTTATCTCTTATTTTTATTATGTACTTTTTTATTATTCTTTATTTGTATTTTGGACTTAGCGCCTATTTCCTTTATTATAAATATAATATCCTATGTGTATTTTCTACATAAAGGAGATTAGTCTCAAATCTATTTTTCATTATGTTCAACATGGTATCCAGAGTCTGAGATTTTTTTAAAAAAAATTTCACCACCTTTGCCACTTCAACAATGTTGTCGTCGTCAATGTTGTTGGAGTTCTAGTTTAGACTGAAGACCACATGGTTTTAATTGTCTTAGACGTTTACCGTGCCGTCAACAATGCCTTAATTGAAGCTCTCACACGTCTTCATGCACCTCCTAAAGTCACACAACTGCATCAATTTCTGTCATGCAAGGCGATGCGTCTTGCTCCTTTCTAGTAGCGACCACCAATGTCGAGATAGCCTCTTTCTCTTCTTTCCATATCTGAACTTGTTGTCTTGATTGAACAAACTTAGATTTTTAGAATTTCTTTTTTTCTCTTGTTCATTTATGACTTCTTTTATTCTTGCATCAACGTCTTTATATTATTTTTCCTTATTTTTTCAATGTTGTTGACCATAAATTCATTAATAAATCCATATCAATAAATATTTTTCAATAAAATAAATATTGTATTATGTCTCTTTCTTCATTTCTTCTTTCTCTTTTTTTTTTTCTTTATTTTATTATCTTTTTTGTCCTCGCCATTGACGGACATATGTGCCACCACCTTCACTTGAAGTATTTTTTTTCTTATATTCTTCTTACTTATTTTCTTTTAACATATAAAAAAATTCATTAGATTGATGACAAAATCTACTGTCCAAAAGTCCCACAGATTTACCAACATAATAAGATGTTGATACATTTCCTATTAATATATGAAAAAATCATCATTAGATAACAAATTTGCCTCTAAAAAACAGACATATTTATTGATAGAATAAGATAATCTATATATTAATAAATTACGAATAAAAATATTTATTGGTAATAATAATTACAAAAAATTTTGACAAATTTTACAAATAGAATTTGTATTGACAAAAGTATCCAACACTAAATTCAAATGTAAAATTGATTGATAAATTAGAATTTACTGATATTCTATAATAAATTATCGAAATTTTTGTATGTAACTTCAATCATGATTTAATATATTTTTTCTGCTTCTAAACTCACTTTGGTTTTATCCTCCACACATCCTTATGAATAATGTGTCAAGGAAGGAACTATAAGAGTCCATATATAAAATTTTCTCGGTTTAAAAATGATCTTATTTATCAACGATCATCTTTCAATTTTAGAACTAAATATTAAATAAATCTTTATATCAATATAATCATCACAGCTCCTCTTTGATTGATACATTTGAAAGTTTTTTTTTACTAATATTTATAGTTTATCGATATTTTAACATACATAAACGATTAATTATATAAAGGTTTAATATATATGGTGATTCCTATTTTCGTCACGTGTGTTTGTTTGGTCTTAGTTTTTTTTTTTTTTCTGTTCAATGTTGTCCTAAAATATGTAATTTTTGTTCAATTTAGTTCTATTTGCAAACGGCGTTTAAATGAGGTGAATTTTTAAAGAAATGTCATTTAGGGTTTTTGATGAGGATGAATTCTAAAACTAGAATTTTTTACTTTTTTTCTGTGAAAGCCATAGTGAGGTTCGAGGTTAAGCAATCTTCTTCCCAATCTTAGTGGTTAATGAGTCATGTCTACTTCTCAATCTTCTTCTTCTTATTGTTGCAATAGCTTAGGTCACCAAAGTTGTCATTCCTCACATAGTGGTGGTTCAATGGGGGTATGGATAATCCTCATTTGCAATAAGGGGGTTATTTCCTGCACCACCCCACATTGCTTCCTGCGTCACCACATATCCAAAATATCCTTCTTCAACAGATGTCGATATCCGTTGAAGGATTTTTTGAAAACTTCAACGGATGTCGACATTCATTGAAGGCTTGAAAAATCCTTGAACGGATGTCGACATCCGTTCAAGATAAAGTCCAAATCTCCTCTTTCCAACCTTATTCAACTAAAAGAAAGTGTGCTAAATTTTAAACTCTAAATGAAATAAGAAATCATTCACCCTCTCAACCTTATGCACGTAACCTCCTCCCATCATTTTGATTATTTTCTTTTTTTACAACGTGGGACCCAGGTCCCTTATTGGCAAACATCCTTACATTCTCTCACTTCCTAGCTTTCAAGCAAAAGCTTGAACAAAACCTCCACACACACTCTCTTTCCCGTTAATTCTTCATTTCAACGTTTAAATATTCATGCCGACCACACTAACCTTCACCCTTTATTCTTATGCAAATACAAGAACAATCATTTGCCCTGCACCATCTCTTCCAACAACCAAATATTCTACACTCTTCCTCTTTTACTGCAAACCCGCATTATTCCACACGTTAATTCCAATATCACTAGTCCACTTATATTTTATCCTTCTTTTTTCTCTTAGACCTTTTTCATTATTCAACCTCTTGTACCTTATAAATAACCATTCTAACTCATACTTCCTTTTACAAATTAAACCCTTATTCCTCCTTAAAACCTTATTTTTCTTTAACTCCAATGCATAACCCACACCTCCTTTATGTTCTTTCCTCCCTTTTATGTTACCCATCCTCATTTTTCTTCTTCATTTTACTTTACCAAACAACAATCCATTTTTCCCTCTCTAAATTTACGTAGCCAATACTAGAAACACACCCACCATTCTCTTTCTTATATTTTTCTTGCCTAACACAACCCAACACACACATTTTAACACAGCCAGAACCTACTCACTCACACCTTATTCTCAACCAAAGTTTCTCCTCACTAACCCAAGGCTAAGCACCCCAACCTATATCACATTTTCCCTTACTTCATTTAACACCTAGAACCTGTAACGCACAACCCTCATTAACAATTTTCTTTTTCTCATCACACCTGCTCTATTCTACTTAAATTTTCCCATATAAGAATTCCCACATATTTTCCTTCTTTTCACATAACCATAAACTTTCTTCTAACTTCACAAAGTAAACTCATCCCTCTCCTATACACTAAAACACATATATGCCTCGTTCACTCCAGCATAGTCACGTAACTAGAGTGACTTCAGGCTGATTCTCTAAACCACAATGACTTTAGGCTTACTTTCTTTGATTGACAAAGGTATTGATTTCAAAAGAAAGAGTGCACTGTTGTTGTTGCAAAACCATAACACCACTTCCAAAATGAGATACAATATCTATCAGTGCATTATTTTATGTTTCAGTTTCTATTTTCTGCTTTACAGATAGCATTTGGTTGAAAACTTTGGTCCAGAACAATATTAGTTATTATTCAAAGCACTGAAGAAAAATGTTCAACTGGTTTATTTTATTAAAATGGATGTCCACATTAAGACTCGAAAAATCCTTTGACATCTATTAAACAATTTTTTCAAAAACTTCAACGGATGTCGACATCCGTTAAGGGATTTTTCGAAAACTTAAACGGATGTCGACATCCGTTGAAGAAAAGAAATGGGAGTGTAAGATTTTTTAAAATATAAAGGATAATTTTGGAATTTTTAAAAGAATGTGGTGGTGTAGGGATCAGTGTGGGTGGTGTAAGGAGTAACCCCCCTTGCAATAATCTGCAGGTTGGGCCTCAAAGCCACAATCTGCAACAAACTAGACCCCAACAAGCACCACTTCTTAAAGCTTCTAAAACCAAAAAGCAATAACCCCATTTTCCCCACCAATTTCTCCGCATTACCAAATCCAATCTTTGCCGCACAATCTCCACTATTCACAAAAATCTGGGGGTTATCCACAACATAGATACAAATATAACTAGCACTTGATTTGCATAAAGGATCGATTGAGTAAAGCCCAAAAACCCAAAAAAAAAAATGCTCAATTGCTTGTCATACCTCTTGGATGCGGATCTCTCAAACGTGACCTCAATGAGAAGCCCACATGTAAAGACTCAAAATGGATAAAAGAATGAGAACGAAAACTCCGTTGGCGAAGAACACATTATTCAGGGGTGATTGGGCTTGTTCCTCTTCTTGAGTTCGACGACAATTTTGGAGGAGAGGGGCTGGTAGCCATCGATGCTGGGGCGACGGATGGCGGCTTTGAAGCCATTGGATTGAGGTTGGTAATTGGGGTGGATGTAGGTTTAGAGAGCGTGAAGGAAAATAAGAGAAATTTTGAAGAAGGCGAAGGTGAAAGAAGTTAGGTTCCCAAATTCTAAAACACAAAAGATGAGGAAGTGGTCAGGATGAAGATGACGAGAGACAATCACATCACATAAAATAGCTTACATCATTTACTTATTGCTAACTTTGACATTGCGCCGTTAACGATTTAAAGACCGTTTGTAAAAAGGACTAAATTGAATAAAAATTACATTCTTTACGACAACATTGAACAGAAAAAAAATCCAAATCAAACACATGACAAAAATAAAGACCATCAAAAATATTAAACCTTATATAAAATATGATTTACTGAAGTTTCCTCCAAAAATTGATTTAGCTAAATTATGTTTTTAGTTACTTATTTAATTTTAGTTTTCAAATTAAAAAGTTATTTTAATTTCTCAAAATTGAAAAAATATAATTGTAATCCTAATAATCAATGTTCTTGTACATTCTAATAGTTTCGTATAATTAAAATGAAAGAAAATGTACTTACAATTTTCTTACTTATAATAATTAAAGTTGAAAAACTAAAATAATTTTTTCAAAATAATTTTTAGTTTTCTAAATTTAATATTCAGAAATTAAAATTATATTTCAATAAATTTTAAAAAAAAAATAGTTAACATTTTTTAGTTTAAAAGAGTAAAAGGAATTAACTATAACTAAAAACATAATTAAACTAAATACTTTTTCCTTTAAATAAGATAAACCCAAATGCCATAACTTGTGAGGACTATATTTAATAATTTGAAAAACTATTGATGAAAAAGAATATCCAATTTCTTTTTGAAGAAATCATAAGAGACAGTTATCCATGAATATAATTTTTTCCCCAAATATACAAATATCACTTTTTCTTCAAATGATTTTATTCTTATTAATTTATTCATGAAAAGGATAAGAGAGGATGATCTGGGGCAACGTTGCCTCTGTTGAATGTCATCTGAAGAGTGAAAGGTGAGACAATTAGGTGTTGTGGTTGAAGGAATTACCTTAACATGAAAGGGTACTTCAACAGCACCACCACCTTCACCTCTTTCAAAAATAACCTCTTCCCGAGTTACCCCACATCCCCTTCCTCCTATACTGCTTCAAAGTTTTCCCCTTCCTTCCTAAGCAAAAGACAAAACCTTAAAGTTCAAAATTTCAAACCCCATCTTGTATGCACTTCTCTGTCCAGTGAGTATCATTTTCCTTTTTCTTTCAGTCATTTTGTTCCCCGTTGTTTATTTCTTTATATGTTGTATTCTTTTTCTGTTTTCAACTTGATGGGTTTGTAAAAAGGTTTAAATTTTGGTCTCATTTGAAGTGTTAAGGGTGTCTGTAGGGCTGGGTAGCAATATGATGTGAAGGTGGAGGGCAAACCTATGAAGTTCACACTATAAATTTCATTGACATGTTCCATATTCCTTTTTTTTTTCTATTTTATTTTATTTCTCTGCAGTTTTTGTTTTGATTTAGTTTATTGAACTGCTGACAGTGTAAGAAATTAGAATGTCACTGGTTTTCAGTTATGCTAACAAACCACAAGAAAATAAATCCTATTTATATTTTCTTTTTCTTTTTTTTGTATTTTTTTTTTATCTTGTTCCCTTTTTTCTGATTAATTTCTTGGTGTAATTTTTTGTGTCTCACTGAAAAACTGAAATTCCTTTCAGGTCAACAGTCTAGCAGTGCTTCCACAGCTCAAGCTGAGGAGCAAGAGGTTGAAATTGCAAATGGTTATACTATGACTCAGTTTTGTGACAAAATCATAGATCTCTTTTTGAATGAGAAAACCAAATCAAAAGAATGGAGAGGGTACTTGATATTCAGAGAAGAATGGAAAAAGTACAAGGATAGATTCTACAGTAGGTGCCAAAGAAGGGCTGATTTGGAGAATGATCCAATTATGAAGGAAAAATTTATTTCATTGCAAAGAAAAGTGAAGAAGGTAGTCTCCATGTTTTTTGTTCCTCACAACCATGCCCCCTTCCAATGTTAAGAAATAGATTCTCCTGCTGCATAATGAAAGTTGAAAAAGGCAAAGAAGCTTTTAACAAAATCTATTGGTTTACGCCTATTTGACTCAAAATGTTTAAAACAAAATTTTAATCCAGTTATTTTTTTTGCAGAAAAGATGAGATACATTATCCTGGGAGTTATTGATAAACTAATAATAAGATAACATTATTCTTGTTGCTAATCAATTTATTTGTAAGAAAGCACAAATTTGTACATCAAAGTTTAATTTCATATCTAGGGAGTTGCCTGGCTTTAGACCTTCTTTCCCCGGTGTTTGTTTGATCAGGAGTAAGCATTGCAGATTGATGATGAAATGGAAGTACATTGTGAGCTCCTCAAGGAAATACAAGATAACCCAACTGACATTAATGCCATAGTTGCACGAAGGCGTAAGGATTTTACAGGAGAATTCTTCCACTACCTCTCTCTTATTTCAGAAACATATGACAGCTTGGAAGATCGTGATGGTAATTATGCAGAAGTACAGATAAATGTTTGATTTTGGGTATTTGGCTCAACTATTGTTGATTCTGTAACCAATAATAGCCAGAAGAAATGAGTAAAATAGTTAAGAATGTTTGTAGTTCTAACTTAATAAGAAATAAAGAACTGATCATAAAATTAGATTTCTTTTAGAAAGGAAGAAGATGTGAGAAGTTTAACATTTGTCTGGTAGATGTTTACAGTATTAATCTTTGGGGGTTTAATGTTGGTCTTGCCATTAAATATACATAATGAGCCTTCCCCTTGCACCCTCTACAAAGTTAAACACATGTGATCCTGCTCCTTGTGTAGGATGTTTCTTATGAGTGGCATTGGCATGTTTTGAACAGGGATTTCAAGGTTGGGGAGTAGATGCTTGTCAGCTGTCAGTGCATATGATAATACTCTAGAGGTTGTGGATAATTTAGATGCTGCACAGGCCAAATTTGATGATATCCTGAATTCTCCTTCTATTGATGTTGCTTGTCAGAAGATCAAAAGTCTTGCAAAGGCAAAGGAACTTGATTCTTCATTGATATTGTTGATAAGCAGTGCTTGGGCTAAAGCAAAAGAATCTACAACCATGAAGAATGAGGTGCGAATTTTATGATGTCCCTTGGTTTTGTTCTGTAATTCCATCCTTTTGGAAGATAGGACAACATGTATTTCTGATTGTTCCCAGCAAATATTGATAAAAGGCTCTATATAAAACTTAAAATCAAATAGTGTTTTGCTTTCTGCTTGCTCTGCTAATTTTAAAACAGTTTTAACTGTGGATTCTTATTTTTGAAGTTTTAAAACAAAGAACTTCAAAGAAAACTGCTGGTTGTTTATGCTATATTGCAGAGAGTCAGAAAGGCATTCATATCACATACTCTCTTGTGGAGGATACTTGTGATCCTGGACCGTCTTCCATCATAATTTCACACGTAGTTACTTACATTGGTTATGACTATGAAATTACATGAGATGGAAGTTTTAAGAGGTTTTCATGTCTTTTCCTATATAATACTTATACCTTCCAGGATAGGCAGCTAAAAGTTCAAATCTTTTATAGGGGTCTTAGGAATGAAACAAACTGAATTGATAGTTCTGATTTATAAATCAATCAGTATAATCTGAACGCCTTCCTTCTTGTTCATCTAGCACGTTGGACCTTGATTTTGACTGCTTAAGCTTAGAAGATATTATTAGACAGCATTATCATATGTGCTCAACAACCTTGCTTTATATTGTGCAGGTTAAAGATATAATGTATCAATTGTACAAGGCCACAAAGAGCAGCCTAAGGAGTATTACTCCAAAAGAAATAAAGCTACTCAAGCATTTGTTAAACATAATAGATCCTGAGGAGCGATTCTCTGCATTGGCAACGGCTTTCTCCCCTGGTGATGATCATGAAGCCAAAGACCCTTATGCTCTATACACGTGAGAGAATTTCCTTCTGGTTCACTCTAAAATATTATCTTAGTGTTGTGATAAATATGATATATTGCTTTAATTTTGATTTGGTTAAGCAGCACCCCAGAGGAGCTGCACAAGTGGATTAAGATCATGCTTGATGCGTATCATCTGAACAAGGAAGAAACAGATTTGAGAGAAGCCAGGCAGATGACTGACCCTATTGTTATTCAGAGGTTGTTTATCCTGAAAGATACTATTGAACAAGAATATATGGCAAAAGGTACAACAGAGAAGTCTGAGACGAAAGATGACTCTAAACCAGTAGAGTTTTGAGTTGCTTCTCATGAACACCCTTACCAATGTGTTTCCTGTTCCGTGCCTTTTTTGGATCAAGAGTATGAAGGGTTGAAGTGGAGAATAAAATGAAGTTACTACCCTTTCAAAGTTTTGTACTACATATTTCATCTGATTTTCATTGCAAAGTTTAGGATTGTACTTGTAGGTGTAGATTATAAAGCATTTTGCTTGAGGAAGTTGGATGATGATAAATCTTTTTGAGTGGAGGTGGACACATTAACGTATCAATCCAATTTGAACCACTCAACCTAGAGAAAATCTAAATTTGTTTATATTGAATTGTGTTTCAATTTTTTATTTCTAGAACTCTGAAAGTAGAGAATTAATAATGGATTCAGAAACATGTCATTATTTTATTGATCTGTTTGAATTTATATTTAAAAAAAAATTTAAAACGGATCAATTAAAGATTGTCACGTATGTATTATAAAAAATTATCAAAAAATAGTTGTTAAAATTTTTTTTTCTTTTTAAATATAAGAAATTGATGTTTTTATTTATTTTCTTAGTTTAAAAATAACTATTTTAAAATTTTGTGCTGATGTTTTTAACCCATCAATCAATTTTGAGTTGAGTTAAACTGATATTTTTCAAGATAATATGTTGAGTGTGATTGAAATAATTTACTCATAGAGTGAGTGCAGATAAGTCAAATGATGCTTTTGACTTTTTGAATACTGTACAGGTTAATAATTCACTTTTATGAGAATTTTAGTTATTAATAAAGTTACTTTTGTATTTATAAATAAAAAAGAGAGATTAAAAGATAAAATAATGTATGTAAAAATTTGGTGATGTCAAAATAATAATACCCTTTTAACCTTTATGTATGCAACCATTCATATGATCATAAAATATATATGTATTTTTAATATTTTATTAACTTTGGACATTATTTTTTCATCATTTCACAATCATATACTTAATTTAAATTTCATGAGAAATTTTTCATTTTTATTATTTTAATAATAAATGTGATAATTTAATACAAATATATCGAATCATCATTTAGTTTGATTAAGTGGGAGAACAAAATAAAAGAAACGTTTGAACCAAACTAGTTAAAATATATTTATTTAGACTAAAATTATCACTTACCTGATTTGAATGTTTTTGTTGAATCTTTTTGAGAATAAGAAAAAATATTCTTTAACACACATTTATACTTATTTAACACATTATTTTCCATTCTTTTATTATAAAAATCATGTCAAATGAAAAATTGAAATATTATATAATAATAAAAACTTATTAACATATTATTTTAAGATTTTTAATTAAAAATGATATTAAACTCTTATATAATTGAGTTCACTGAGTAAACTTTCTATCCTTCCATCAAATGTATAAAAAAAGATAATTCTTTTATATATACATATTTATATTTTGAAATTTGATTTGTAATCTTTATTTATTTTTGCTGGGGATAGATAGTGATGGAAAACTGTGCCTGTATGATATTATAGCATAAAGTCAGCTGTTTTCATGGGAAAGAATCGGCAACATAACGTGAAGCATCAAGCTTCAACTTTGCCCTTTAACGTATTATCGTTTTCTAATATATTTATATCTATATATTATTTGGTCACGCCATAGTCGTTTTCGCAGTTAGCAAAGGGTATACGAAATAGGAAAGAAGGGAGGAAGAAGCCGTGTCATCATTTTATTGGTATGTTTGAATATATCTTTAAAAAAATATTTGAAACAGACTAATCATAGACTGCTACATATGCGTGCGTTGTAAAAAAAAATTGTTAAAAAAACTTTTTGTTTTTTGTCTTAAAATCCTTTTTAGTCTCTATCAATTCTTTTTATTTTAATGCGAGATGTAAGGATCTCGTATTAAATAAATGATGGCATGATTAATAAATATATATTACCTAAATAATAAATAACTAAAATGATTTTTCTTTTTTTCCAATGAGACCGAAAAGTTCACAATTTTATAGAGAGTAAAACGACGAGGAAAATGAATTGAATATAGGATTAAAATAAAAGTAATGATATATTTTTTAAAAAATAAGCAATATATTTTCCCTTATTTACTATTTTAAGAATTGAAAATTATTGAAAATTTTGGTAAAAGTCATGATAATGGATGGAGTGTTTTGCTGTACTATTAATTAGATCAGACGTACAACATTCCTGGAACTAGTTTCAAGTGCAGTACAAGTCAGAGCATATACACAACGTAAGACATCAGTTGAATCATGTAATGCCTATTGCGATGTCAGAAAATCAGAAAAGAACATAAGAAGCTCAGTCAAATACAGATCCTCCTTTTGAGGAATTTCCGTTTCTGCAGCTATAGTATCTCTGCCAAACTGGTAATCCCCAAATGCCCTGTTTTCTTTCCTTTTTCTGTTGTTGATACAATGAATTTGTGTACTGCTTGCATGTTGTGGATGACCATAATATGTTTGTTTTTGTTACATGAGCTTAGTTGAAAGATTTCTCTTGAAATTTTGTTGTTGACCAACCTGCATATACCTTTCTTTTATATTTGTTCTTGTAGACCCTTTTCTGAATATGATATTTTTCTTGTCTTGTAAGATCTCCTCAGTTAATTGTGGATAGCAAAAAAATGCTTGTGGAACATGCTTACTTGCGAATAAATTCCATTTTGACTGCAAATTTTTAGACAACACTGTGTAAAAGGGCACTTTAACTTACACCAAAATGTTTCTGGAAGGTTGCTGTTTTTCAGGTTAAATTGAGAGATGGATGCAAAACAAGAAATGGAATGGAATGAAGCTCAGAAGATTCGGCTAAGCGTGGATCTTTTAGTTGCAGCAAAAAGGCAGCTTCAGTTTCTTGCAGCTGTTGACAGGAACCGCCACCTCTATGATGGCCCTGCCCTTGAGAGGGCTATCTATAGGTGAACATTCCATGAATTATTTCCTGTATTTGCTGCGGATAAAGTTTCGTGCTTAAATACTTTCATAAAACAACTGCTTGTTATTTTTACTTATTTATTTCACTAAGCTTGAGTCAAGAATTCTATAAAGGGCACTAGGGATGGACCTTTAGAGTCGTGTGTTATGGATTATAATTTGTTCTTGAAATCATCTATCTGCTGTCAAATGACAGCTTTTCATTGTAGTTGATCAATCTCTCATATATGTTCTTTTTGGAAGAGAGGAGAAAAATAGGTTGGAAAGAAATTAGTCAGTGAAGTGGAAATAGATAAAAATTAGAAAGTTAAAATGTTTAATTGAATAGAATAGAGAAGAGATGAAGACAGGGATTGAGAAATAGTAAAGTGACTCCCTTTTTTAAAAGATCATTTATATCCTCTTTCATCCTTTCGCATCGTTTCAACTGAACACTATTTTCTTCTGCTGATCTAATAACAATGAAAGTGTGTATTTAGGTACAATGCTTGTTGGCTTCCCTTGCTTGCCAAGCATTCCGAGTCTCGGATTTTTGACGGGCCTTTGGTAGTTCCTCTTGACTGTGAATGGGTCTGGCACTGTCACAGACTCAACCCGGTAGGCTTCAGACCAGGACATATATATATATATATATATATATATATTATTCCTGATTATTAACAGTGCTGTTTGATTGTGTTGAGGTACTAGTAATAAAATTTGGTTCCAATTTATTACACAGGTAAGATACAAATCTGACTGTGAGGAGTTTTATGGACGAGTACTTGACAACTTTGGTGTTGTCTCTACTGTTGAAGGAGTTTGTGGCAGGAAAACTGAAGAAATCTGGAATAAACTGTATCCTGATGAGCCCTACAATGCTGATTTGATTAATATCTTCCCAGGGGATATCTCTGAAAGGATTTCTAGGCTTGAAAAGTACACCAAGTATGATCTGATTTCAGCTGCTAAAAGGCAGAGTCCATTCTTTTACCAGGTAAAGAAAAGTTAGAGTTTGTTCATAAGCTTGATATTCTAGCAGAATTACCAAGCCTTACCAGGCCAGTTCTAGTCTGTCATCTGTTTCTGTCAAAGCCCTGATTTAAATGTTAGCATGGTTTAGGCTGTGTTCAACCTGACCCTTCTTCAATTTTATCAATTTGTGATTGATTGTGTTTTGCTTGCTTGCCAATACATGCATGTGGTTTCATAAGAACCTTGTTTTGGAAAATCTTAAGTTCATACAATTTTATTGCGACATTCTTAATTGACAGCATCTCCTTATAACATTAATATCATTTGGTGATATAGAATGTAGCTTTCAGTTTAGTAGCATTACAAACAGTTTCGAGAAATTAATTTACCAAGGGTCTTTTGTGTGCGTGGCTAGTACATAATAATATTGCATAATCTCAAGGGATTCAATATCTGTTTTCTTTGTCATAGGTATCAAGACCCCACATGAAAAATGATCTCTTTATCAAGGAAGCTGTGGCCAGATACAGAGGGTTTCTGTATCTTATCAAGAGAAACAAGGAAGAGGGTATAAAACGCTTTTGTGTTCCAACATATGATATTGACTTAATCTGGCACTCTCATCAGTTACATCCAGTTTCTTATTGTAAAGACCTCAATGAAGCACTTGGAAAAGTATTGGAACATGACGATACAGACTCAGACAGAACTAAAGGCAAGAAATTGGATATTGGTTTTTCTGGAACCACCAAACAGTGGGAAGTCACATTTGGTACCAGATATTGGAAAGCTGGAGCTATGTACAGGGGTAATGCACCATCTCCTATAACAAATACCCCTCTTTCATCTAACACTGCTTGCAAGAAGGTTGTTTCTTCGAATGAGTACCTACAAGAAATTTCACTACCAGATCGAAAAGTCATGGAGGTACTTTAAGATCTCCTCTTATGTGCCATATGTTACGTGTTTTAAGCTCTAGCTCTGAATTATAGTGTATGCATGTATTAACAATTCCATGAAAAATTTGTTGAATCGTGTTCACGAATATGCAAATATAACTCCATCATGCCACATATCATGAAAAGTTTGTATTACTAATCCTTTTACCTGATCAATTTTAGTGTAGACGTTTCTCCCTATAAATTCTTTTCATCATAATATATAAGCAGTTTGAAATTGAGCCAATGAAGTTGGAAGGTTTGTTTATAAAGGCTCTGTCAGCTTGATCGCATAATACAGACCAAGACCTCTAACGAGTTGTCTTTTGAGTTTGTTTTGTCTTCTTTCACATGGAACCATAGATGTTTGGGATAATAAGGACAATCTTTCTTGATGTTGGTGATCATAATACTATCACTTTTTATGTTTGGCCTCTGGCTACATACAGTGTATTATTCTGCTTGTATGCAGGCATAAATTGAATAACTATCACTGAAACAGCTTTTGTTTATATGAGGTAACATTTGCAATTTCCTCTTACATGCAACCAGGTTCTCATGGAGTTCGTGGGGGCTAAGAACTTGCCAGAGGGACAGGAAGGAGATATATTTGTTTTATTTTCCAAATCACAGCCTGATGCATTCTTTGGTGCTAAAAGAAGACTGACTATTTTATCGCAATCTAGACAGAAACAGGTTGCATCTTTCCAGTGTGAACCTACGGGAGAGCTGGTTTTTGAACTCGCGTCCTATTCTTCTTCCAATTTATCTATAAGAAAATCAACAAAGACAATCGCTTCAGGTTCTTTCTCTATAAAAGACTATTTTGGCCCAGTTTCAAAACTCCATGTGGAGAAATGGTTTGAGTTGGTACCAAGTGCTGGTACTGTGAGCTCAAAGCCAATCTTGTTACGAGTAGCCATCTCATTTTCTGTCCCAGTTCCTGCCCCATATAAACTCAAAATGACTCTGTCTCCTCCATCTTCCAAAAACGAATGCCTCTTCAACCCTCCTGTTAGATCTCAACATGCTAATAGCTGGACACATGTCACAGATGAAAATGGAAACAGAATCATCCGCCTTCAAATGAGGTACATCTACCCTCTATATTATGCCTGATAACAATTGAAGTTCCTTGCCAAAATGTGTACTCCATTGTCATGGTCGTGTTGGGAACTGGTGTTAGGTGATTGATGCGGGCTAGTTATGCTTGAAAACTTATTTGCTTTGCAACATGTCTTGTGTCTTGAACATATCAACTTGTTCAATTTGTATGTGAATATTAATGTTCCTACTAACAAGTTCTTGCAGTCATCTAATTCCAAGATTAGACGTGTAAATTGAAAGCCAATTTTTCTTTTGACTATAGTTTTCTGTATGTAGATAATGTTGAGATTTGCCATTCAGTTCATCCTAATAATAATTAACAGTTGATAAATGTTGAAGTCTTACAAATATTATAACATTCAAGCACAATCATGACTAAAAGTTGTAGTTCCAAAATATCATTAGTCCATAAATTCATTTTGGAGAGAGAGAGGATACTTATGCAGTTGAACCAGTTGAGCAGATTTACGTCCCTGAAAGTTTTTCCCTCATTACTGGACTTTTCGTCGGATTTTTCATAAAAGTTAAACGAATTTTCTGCAAAGTTTTCTCTAAAGTTTTAAAATTTCATAAAATATGGGTAAGAAAAGCTATTAAAAAGTATGAAAACTTCTAACAGTGTCTAATTGTGTTTGTCATACACGTTTTTTTAATACAACACAGTCTATGTGTATATTATCCAGTATTACTGCCTTGTGTAATGAAGTATTCTCAATTGGTTAAGCTAATAATGATCTTCCCAATTACATTTTAGGGATTTGGAGAATGCAAAGAACATAGGAAACCCTGGAAAGAAGGTTGTTGGCGTCATGAAGTCCGGGGAAATTCGCACTCTAGCTGAGTTTATTGAAAATGGGTGGTCTGTTTTGGAGAATCTGTGGTTCTTCCACCTTCCACACAAGTGTACAAATGATGGCCATCTCTTTGAGCTTACTGGTGCCAAGACTGTATGTATTTATTCTGAAGTATTCCATTTTAAAATATGTTGTCCTGCCAAGAGCTCTTGGGTCTTGAATCCTTGATTACTCATTTCATGTTTCACATATCCAGTAACCAGTACAACTTTCAATAGCATTGCTGCACATAAGATTCCTAAAGATGTGCATGCCTCAAATGAGACAAATTCAAAGTTATAATATTAAATTCATGTAACTTTTACAGTTGAAATTTTTCGCTGGAAGAAAGCTAGATTATGAAGGGGGACACCATGGAAAACGAGGAAATGAAATGGACTTCTTGACAGCTATTGAATTCTCCGTAGAAGAGCCTTATGGTAAAGCAGTGGCATTGCTTGACTTGACATCTAAACATGTCATGGTACTTACTTTCTTGCTATTATATATATGTTACACATTTTCTATAGAGAGACACTTCTGTTCTGTATTATTACTTAATTTGTTTTCTGTCTTTTTTGCTTGTTTTTGTAAAGGCGAAGGAAAAGTGGATGGTTCTGCCCTTAATCATTTTGGCTTTTATTGCTTCTAATGTAATGAAAAAGGACGAATATGAAGGCGTCATTGCTAATGCTAACAGTAAAGATTGGAAGGTGAATGGTGTATATGAGGAAAGTGAAAAGAAAGTCTTGAACGGAATGGGGCTGAGTTCTGATGTGTGCAGTGAAGATGTTGGTATACCAAAGAAGTCTGGACTCTCCAGTGGAGGTTGTGGCATTGGTTGTGGGAATGCATTGGCTAGTGCTGGCTGTGGTGGTTGTGGCGGAGGCTGTGGAATTATGATTAAGAGTGGTGGCTGCGGGGGTTGTGGTGCAGGTTGTGGTGGAGGCTGTGGAGCTATAATTAGGAGTGGTGGCTGCGGGGGTTGTGGTGCTGGTTGTGGTGGTTGTGGCGGAGGCTGTGGAGCTATAATTAGAAGTGGTGGCTGCGGGGGCTGTGGTGCTGGTTGTGGTGGTTGTGGCGGTGGGTGTGGAAATATGATTAATTAAGAGTGGTGGTTATGGCGGTTGTGGAGGAGGCTGTGGAGGAGCTAGAGTACGTGATCGAAGAAGCAGTTACTGCATGAAACATGCATGATTATGCCTGTTATCATTGTATATATGAACGTGATTCTATGTCCTCAGCTTTGCTTCTCTTCCATCAATGTCTTTGTTGGACAGAAAAGGTAGAAAAATAAGAAGGATTGAATGTGTAATAAATAATCAACTAAACATAATAATCACTCTCAACTACTGAGTGTGTTAATTATGCTCCTATGTTTGTGCATGGTCCTATATATAAGGATATAAAATATAATATGTGAAATAAATTTTACACTTTATAAAATTTTCTTCCTTCGTTTGTGAATTTTGTCATGCAAATTTTACTTTTTAACTTAGCTACATGAAATTGAGTGAGACTTCAAGTTATTTTTTAACAAATTTTGATAGTCAAATTTTAAAAATTAAACTTTGAGTTGTAAATAAATTGCTTATATATCCAATTATTGCTATTAAGAAAACGGCATATTCAACATCATCATTTAACTACATACTTAGAACAGCTCAACATGATTCATGACATAACATTGTCCTTCTCCATATTTTAGTTAAGAGAACATCTTTCATGTAAATTTTAGAAATGCTCTAGTAATATATGTTATAATACTATTTTTTTTGCTAATGAATTAAATTTATGTTAACTAATGTCTTAATTTGTGATATGTCTAACCATTTATTTTTGTCAGATTTATAAGTTCTTCTGCTATAGTTAGCACATGTCATTTTTAAAAAAATATCTCATTTAGTTACGTAAATTAAAATTATTTTATTAACTTTTCATTATTGCATGCATATATATTATCTCTCCATCAATTTTTAACATTAAGAATGTTTAATTATTTTATAAAATGTTAAATAATAATATGTAAAGACTTATAAATGAATCAGCTTTGGAAATGGCCACATGGCATAGGATAGGTTGAACTAATATTAGTAAAGTAACATGAACTTAATATTTTAAGTTCATACATTTCTGAAGAACAGTCACCCTTTCAACGTTTTTCTCCTTCCTTACTCTGTCATCTCTCCATCTCAACTCCAATTCTAATTGTTAACTTGTTGAGTTGAAGCTACCTAGGCGATCAAGACATCAAGAGCAACGCTTCCAACCGATCAATTTCTCTATTCCTCGACTGGTGAGTTAAACCCTATTTCCATTCAACTTTAAGACCAGAGTCATGCAACAAATTCTGGTTGCATGTAACTGGATGTATTTTCCCCAAATTTCTAGCTTTGACCACGTTCTAAAGACTAATTTCTATCACCAATTGGTGATCTATAGGTACTGTTAGGGTTTTCCTAAGGAGCAGGACATCTGTTGATCATCCTTGAGCATAGCTGTTTGTACTAGAGGTAAGGGAAGTTAGGGTTCATGATAATGTCTGTGAAATGTTGAGTTGAGTGAATTAAATTTCGTGCAACTATGGTGATCAAGTGCATGTGAGACTGTTTTGATGATTTTGTTCTGTTTGAATTGAAAACTTGTGATTTCCATATATGAACATGTGTTGATGGTTGATTGTATTATGAACTGTAAGTTGAATGCTTATGACTGGTATGGATTCTGAGATGATGTAATTTAGGAATTGAATTATTAACATAAGAGGCTATTTATTTAAGTTAGTACTAGTTTTATGATTAATTGAGAAGAAGGGTGATGGTCAAATTTAGAGTTAGACATTCTTGGTGGTTCTGGTCAGTTTAGGTAACTTAGGTAAGTTAATTAGGACTTGTTAGAAGTGTCTATATGGTCAAAAACAGTATCAAAGTGTTCAATCTAGATTTGAGTCCTATAGTTGATGAAGACTGAGTTTTAGAATACAAATCAATGCATAATCACTAGAGGAAGAGGTTAGGAAAGGTTAAAATTATGTAAATAAGTTTAATTCAACCTGTAGAGTAAATTAGGGGTCTTAGAAGTTGGGGAAGAGGTCTAGAACGAATTTTGGGGTGTTGGGTTGTCAAAATCTGCAGAATTTAGCTTCCTCTGCAGACAAAATTCGCTTAGCGCACAAGGGGGTGCTCTGAGGGAATTATGTGTGGCAGATTAAGTGTTTTTGACGTTTTGGGAGTTTCGGACGTCCATTTTGGACGTTCTTTAGTTCGTTCTGGGGGTTTTTGACCCTTCCAAAGCCATTGGTGAGGGTCTTAAAGCTTTTTAAATTACATAGGTGTGGGTAAGAATATGCTATAAAGAAATTTGTATTAATAAATGATGTTTCTATGAAAATATGTAATGTCTGAGTATGTATGAGTTGTTTTTATGACATGGTTGATGTTGTATGATGTGTATATGACTTAGTATAGCATTGGATGTACTTATACAATTTTAACATGGTACATTATCGATTCAAGAAGAATATCATGTGATTTAAAGTGGTTAGATTGAATATGAAAGTAAGATCTCTAGGTGAGATTATTTAGTGTTTAGAATGAATGTAAGAGGCTTCCATATGGGGGGTTTATCCCAACACTCTAATGGTCTTTCATTCTCACTTAGAGAGGATTGACGCATGTGGTGAGAGTAGTGGGAGGTCATAGGGTAGGCGCTATCACTGGAGGCCTATCGCGTGGTAACGGACTAACCTTGTGTGTGGTAGGATGAAACCCATTGGCAATGACCTTACAAGGTAGTAGGCCACCACAAGTGCACAACCCGCCCCAGATCGACATTCATTCTAAATCCGGACGAGTCTAAGGGTCACAACATGATAAGATACTTAATTTGGTTAATTGCATGAATAAAATTTCTAGGTTTATGATAAATGATGACTTACATGCTCATATGTGTTAATGTTCTTTGTTATATTAGATTGGTTTGAATTAACTTGTATGTTTTTAGAAACCTAGCTTACCTTTATTCTTGCGTGTGTTGTATGTGCTTGCTTTTCTCTTTGCGATGATCATCCAACTTTGGATGTGAGCAGAAGCTGATGATGTACCTTTGGAGCAAGCGTTGGAAAATGAAGAAGAAACAACTCTTAGTTCTTAGGATGGCTTAGATAGTCCCTTTATTTTGAGAGACTTCCTGTATTTTGATACACTCTTAAGTTGTAAAATTTGGATTTTTCAGCCATATATTTTGGATGACTGTAGCCTAATACTGTTATCTTATACTTTTAACTGCTTTTACATATTATAATAATTAAATCCTGTTATATTATATGTGTATATGATATTTGGAATGTCACATAATATTTAAGAATAAATTAGTTCTTAATAAATCATAAAAAAATCATTTTATTACATACTATTATTTGAATAAAAATAAGATTATATATTATACAATACTAATTATTTTTGTTGTCACATATTTGTAAATTCTATTATCTTACAAAGTCTCGAACATTTTTTTTAATTCTTGTTACAAGATTGTCTAAGTAAATTAAAGAAAAATTAGACACAAAAGGTGAAAATAAAACATAACATAAAAGACACAAGAAAAGTTAATCAAATAAGTTAAAAAATAGGAAAATGAAACTTAAAAGCAAACGTGATAATTGTTGTAAAGAGTGTTAAATTTAACTAATATGATAATTTAAATATTCTCTCCTTTTTTTGGTTACGATAGTTTTCTTTTTCATTTTTTAAGACATTTTTTAAAGACAAAATTTTAATCTTAAGACTGAATGAAAAATTAAAAAATATTGTAAAAAAGAAAACAAAAGTAGCATAATAAAACCTTACGTATTTGGATGAATTGAGTGTGTCCCCCAATTAATTATAATTGTATAATACATTTAAGCTAATTAAGATCTACGTCCCACGACTAGTATGAGAGAATTAAAAGATGGGTTTTGTATATTCAATATGATATAGTCGTAAATCTCAACAATATGGTAAAATTGGTTAAAATTACACCATTTTTTATAACATTTTTTTTTTTAACAACTTTTTTTTTTATAACTTTTTATTAACCATGCATATTGATAGTTTATGATTGTTTCGTTTTAAATATTTTATTATAAAAAATTGTTAAAAAGTGTTATTAAAATATAGACATTTTATAGAAACACCAACGTTTATGCAGATATAACACCGACGTTTATGCAGATATATAAATGTCAAGTGTCAACTCTAAACAACCAATAATAATACAATATGTGGGCATGACTTTTGCAGGAGACAAAATTTTGCTGGAGAGGCTTAAAAATATCCATACTGAAAAAAATTATCCCTATGCTATAATTTTAAATTGATTAAGAAATTTTCATTGTTTGAAATTAAATTAAAGAAAGGAAGAGTTAAGGAAAATTTTATACATAAAAGTTTATTCGTGATCTCATTCGAAAAATCTTTGTTATTTTAGTTTGCTTACTTTTTTTCTTTTGTTTTATAAGACCTTATTATCCTGAGTTCAAGTGCATTCTTCCGTGTAGAGCTCAAGTTAATCCTAGAAAAATGTCTATTTTCACGTTCTCATATTAACTAAAAACAACGACAGTTAAAAGAAAATACAATATGCTAGAATAAGCTACAAAAGTATTAACTTACAAAAATTTCATAATTTTTGAATAAAAATATACATTAAAAATAGGAAATGAAATAAATAGGTAAATTACATCTTATATAATATTATTGAATATACCGAAAATTATATATAAGATTAACTTAAAATATGAATATAAAAATAAAATATAAAGATAAAATATAAAAATACAGACAAAAATCTAAAATTTCATTCAACTCTTATCCCATCCCTATAAAATAATATTTTTACTTGAAAATATAAAATAATTTAAAATAAATCACCTAGAAAAATGAAAATAATATTTTTTTAGTAGATATGGGTAGAAAATTGAAGAGGTGTTCATAAAACTTTGTTCAAAAAATATATTGTTGCAGAAAATTAATAAAGTCACATTGTTGCCAATTTCCACATTCCAAATTCAAAATGATTAGACCTAAGACAATATATCGGGGAACCGAGGGACCAACCCAATTGAATGCCCAACAATTTTTTTTTTCTTTTTAATTGCAGAAAAATAGTTTGGTTTCTAATTTCCACATTGCAGATGAAATCACTGAAGAACCGATCTTCAGTAAGAGAGGCTAAAACCACACACACCAAACACAACAGTGATCAAGTTGGAAAATACACAATACACATATAAAGTAAAAAGATAATGATAATTAGACAATGTTTTTACAACGTTAACATTTTAACTTCATAAGAATCATTCTGACATGTTCAAGAAATTATTTCTAAGTATCATTATCCAAAGTAAAAATATGCAGTACAGATATCATACTAACTAATAGAGCCTGTGCATATTCGTAGCTTCTTTATTTAAATTTTCCACTTGTAGTAATAAACTCTGATGCTGTCAACTGATGAATATGATCGAAGGGTCACAGCAGCACTCGTCTATGAGGCAGCAACAACACAGAGCTGCAAGACTGCGCCAAGAACAACAAAAGTTGGTTTTTTTTTTTTTTCTTTTTTTGTATCCTGATGATAATGAAAAGCGAGAAAGAAGTATACAAGTGATAAAGGAAAAAGTGTGAAGGGAACTAACCATCCTTCAAGGAATCCAGTTTGTCTTCTGGGTGGTGGAGCAGCATAATATTGCGGTGGTGCCATCACCGGAGGACCTTGATAGTACCCTGCCAGCAAAAGTTCCCCATAAAGTAAAATATAAAATAAGATTCATGCACAGTGGAAGAACACAGAACAAATCTGGAAAAAAGAAGAAGAAAAAAAGGATCTACATGAGAGAAAAACAACTCTGAACTTGTTTCAGAATTCAGAGGATCTTTTATTGTCAGCTTCTACAATACAATCATGGTGCAGTGGTTCTCCAAAACTTCCATGTAACTAAGAACGATTATGTGGGCATAAGGAAAAGAGAAAAAAGAATAGAAATTTACCTTGTCCTTGAGCAGGGTAGGGATATGCATATTTAGGGTCACTCATTTGTGGCAAAAAGTTGAGAGCTTTATGACTCTAATTTACGATGTGATATGAGTTAGTCTTCCTGTAGCAGAAATGTAACACAAGTAGAAGCAGACGACGAAGAACAAATTCCTCAGTTATGCGTGTTTTCTTCACGCCTAAAATTTTATTCCTTTTTTTCCTTGCCTTCCTTGTCAACTTTAGGAATATATTATTCTTAATTTTTAAAAATTTTATTTTTTCATCCTTTCACCTTCGCCGATACGAAAACCTAGTTTTTCTATTGAAAAGGATGTCCAGAAGAACAAAAACAACTTTCCATACCAAGTTCTCCCAGAACCTACCCCTGTTCAAAACTCATCTCCTATAATTAGACTTACGCCAACCATTTTATTTTGATGGCTTTACGTTATGATATTAAACCCACGTGGTTCGAACACAAGGATTACCTTATATTTCACTTGTTTTAGCTTACCAAAAATTGAAAAACTAAGTTAACTAGTATTTAAAATCTCTGATCAATAATAAAAATATTTTTATGTTAAAAAAGTATTAGAGAATAAAAATTATATATGGTGTAATAAAGAAACATACATATATATAGTTTTTATTAGTTAATGATTAAAAAACAACTTTATGAAAAAAAATTAATAAGACTTTCTAAACACTAGTTAAGAAATGAAAAAAAAGAATAGAAATTTTTATTTGTTTGGAGTTCTATTAAGAATTGCAAAAGGAGTGTATTATTAAAAAATCGATCTTCGTACAATTCTCCTCTAAATGCATTAAATATATTTTCTTTAGTATGTAAGAGAATATAAAGATAGAGAAAAAAAAAATATGGCCTTGCGGAATAAATAATAAGTTAATAATTATTCTTTATCTCTGGTTCATTTGATGAGGATTAGGTATTGACTAATGATGTAGGCTTGAGAGGTGTTTCCCGTTGCTTCTTGAAGATTTCGTTCATACTTATCTTCGCCACTTTATGCTGGAATAACTAATATTTATTTTGAAACGCAATACTTGTTATTTTAAACCAGAAATTATTCAAAAAATGAATATGACAATTTTTCTTAGTTATACTTTGTATCGGTCCCAGTAAAATAAAAATACTCCTATTTCTACAGTTAAGAAAATAACACAAATGAGGCGTGGGTAATATTATTTTACTTTGCTGGAAAGCTGAAAAGAAATAAGATATTGATTATATTCTTTAATTTTGTTTAATCCTCTTGAATAAACAGAATAAAACGATTAGGGAGAAAACAGTTTTTAAGGTTAAAAATTTTAGTTGTTTAATAATAGGATGTTGTTCGTTTACTCCCCAGAAAGAACCTAACCCTGCAGCCTGAGGGAGTGACGCACTTCTTTAGGTGTTATTGTGTGAATGCCTTTTTGTCAAAAGAAAGAATAGTCTTATCTGTTCATGCATTTTACTTTCTGCCATATTGCATTGACATACATTGATTCCAAATTTCAAATTCCTTTCAAAAGTGGGATCCATGCATTTTCATTATTCCTTTCAAAAGTCCAAAATATATATATATATATATATATATATATATATATATATATATATATATATATATATATATATATATATATATGTGTGTGTTTTTTTGTGTGTTCATAACCGAACGGATGTTGGATTTAACTTTTCTAGTTTGGTAAGATGGTATCTAGAAGTTAAAAGTTAGTAAATAACTTATGGGTATAATATTATTTGAGTGATGTATCTTGATAAAAGTTATACTTTAGAGTTTTATATAATGATTTTTATAAATTTTTACTCTTTTGTCAGCTTAATCATATCTTAATCGACATTAACAAGTTGATTCATTATTATAATTATTAATCTAATTATTTTATAACCGGTCGGTCATATTGCAGTTGATCTCCAATGCTCAAATTACTTGTTTGTGCTACTCGGTTACTCATGTTGCATTTTGTGTCCGAACGGGTATTGGGTTGAGTCTTCTAATCTAATCGGATGGTACTTGTAGAAGGTACTTCAATGTTAAAGTTGGTAAATGATTGTTCGGTATCTCTATAAAAGTAATACCTTAGAACTTTATTTATAGTAATTTTTATGGATTTTTACTTTTTTTCTCAATCTAATCATGGCTATATCATATCTTAATCGAGATTAGTAGGTTGATTTGTTATTACCATTGTTAATCTGACCCTTTTATAATCAATTGGTCACGATGGTCAACGACAGGTAATATGTCCAAGAGATTAACCCAAAGTGGTCAGTCAAAGTGGCTCAAACAAGAAGAGTTCAGTCAAGAAGAGCTCAATCTAGAGTAATCGCCTAACAATGTCATTAATCTTAGAATTTAGATTGTTTGATTGATTATTAACTATCTTGAATTATCAAACTGTCATACAATTAAAATATTCAACCACGAGAGATATATTCCAAAATAATCGACCAAATAAATTCGATTTTAAAAACAAAAAATAGTATGTTATGAACAAGCTACATGGTGTATGTGGCCTTCACGAAATACTTAAAAATTGACCTTTGTTTCGGTTGGGTTTGGAGGTCCCTTGTAACTTTCCTAGTGGGGACTTGTTGGAGGTCGGACGGTCATCACGGTCCTCTTCAAACTCGAAGTTGTTCGTTCTCCCTCCTTCCTTCTTCTCCAAGCCGAGCGGGGCGGATACCTGCCAAAGGTACTCCGACGTTCAAGTCAGTAAAAGTGGTGTACATAATATATATATATATATATATATATATATATATATATATATATATATATATATATATATATATAATATTTTTAATGGTGCTAACTGAGACCTTTATTTATACTAGTTGTAATGGACTTTTACCTTTCGTGGGCCTGATGACGGCCCAATCACACCTTAACCTCCATTANACCTTTCGTGGGCCTGATGACGGCCCAATCACACCTTAACCTCCATTAGGGGCTTTAATGAACTATTATCGTTTATAATATATCCAATGTGGTCGACCTGCTGGTTCGTCGACCTGGATGGTCGGCCTGGATGATCGGCCTGGTGGTTGGCCGACCTAGAAGATCGGTCTCATGGTTGGTCGACCTGGAAGATCGGCCTGAATGATCGGCCTGGTGACTCGGATGGTCGGCCTGGTGGTCGGGCTAGATGATCGGCCTGATGGTTGGTCGACCCAGATGGTCGGCCTGGTGACCCGAATGGTTGGCCTGGATGATCGGCCTGGTGACCCGGATGATCGGCCTGGTGGTTGGTCGACCTGGATGGTCGGCCTAGTGATGCCTAGGAGACCGTACGGTCCCTGGGGTACTGTACGGTACATCAGCCCCCCAAGCCCGAGCATGATGTCAATGATGCAATGGGTTTTAGTAGGTGCATCTCCTGGAAAGGACGAGTGGCTTGGTTTTCTTTTTCCTTTAAGTCGCCTCTTCTTGTTGATGAGTGGACGGGCCACTGATCCTGCTTAAGTGATGTTGTGGAGATCTTCGGTGAGGCCAACCGAGGTTCCTTTGTTGTTGATCCGCGGTCGCCGACCTTCGGAAAGGTCGATCGAGATTCTTTTGTGGAAGATCAACGGTCCCCGACCTTCGAAAAGGCTGGCCGGGATTCTTTTGTCGAAGATCCACGGTCGCCGACCTTCGGAAAGGCCGACCGGGATTCTTTTGTCGAAGATCCACGGTCGCGGACCTTCGGAAAGGCCGACCAAGATTCTTTTGTCGAAGATCCACGGTCGCCGACCTTCGGAAAGGCCGACCGGGATTCTTTTGTTGAAGATCCACGATCGTCGACCTTCAGAAAGGCCGGCCAGGATTCTTTTGAAGATGCACGATTGCCCGAAGAGCCGGATGATTGAGGTCGAAGGGCCGAGCGATTGAGGTCGATGGGCCGAATAGTTGAGGCCGATGGGCCAAGCAATTGAGACCGATGGGCCGAATAGTTGAGGCCGGAGGGCCGAAATCTGGATGCCAGATTTGGCTAAGTACCTGTGAGGCCGAAGGGCCGAGCAGATGAGGCCGAAGGGCCGAAATCCGGATGCCAGATTTGGCTAAGTACCTGTGAGGCCGAATGGCCCAGCAGTTGAGGCCGAAGGGCCGAAATATGGATGCCAGATTTGGCTAAGTACCTCTGAGGCCGAATGACCGAGTAGTTGAGGCCGAAGGGCCGAGATCCCGATGCCAGATTTGGCTAAGTACCTGTGAGGCCGAATGGCCGAGAAATTGAGGCCGAAGGGCCGAGATCCAGATGCCAGATTTGGTTAAGTACCTGTGAGGCCGAAGGGCTGAGATCTGGTTACCAGATTTGGCTAACTACTTGTGAGGCCGAATGGCCGAGCAGTTGAGGCCGAAGGGCCGAGATCTGGATGCCAGATTTGGCTAAGTACCTGTGAGGCCGAATGGCCGAGCAGTT
>NC_028361.1:10402649-10404162 GCF_000741045.1 Vigna radiata var. radiata | reverse complement strand
CCTGTGAGGCCGAATGGCCGAGCAGTTGAGGCCGAAGGGCCGAAATCTGGATGCCAGATTTGGCTGAGTACCTGTGAGGCCGAAGGGCCGAGATCTGGATGACAGATTTGGCTAAGTACCTGTTAGGCCGAATGGCCGAGCAGTTGAGGCCGAAGGGTCGAAATATGGATGCCAGATTTGGCTAAGTACCTGTGAGGCCGAATGGCCGAGCAGTTGAGGCCAAAGGGCCGAGATCTGGATGCCAGATTTTCCTAAGTACCTGTGAGGCCGAATGACCGAGCAGTTGAGGTCGAAGGGCCGAGATCCGGATGTCAGATTTGGCTAAGTACCTGTGAGGCCGAAGGGCCAAGACCGAGCGGCTTGAGAGGTTCACCTGAAATTCTGGAGAGTACTACTCACCCTTTCCTTATGGGTACGAATGGGGATGCACACTCGGCCCCATGATGGGCGCCATTAATGTTTCGGTTGGGTTTGGAGGTCCCTTGTAACTTTTCTAGTGGGGACTTGTTAGAGGTCGGACGGTCATCATGGTCCTCTTCAAACTCGAAGTTGTTCGTTCTCCCTCCTTCCTTCTTCTCCAAGCCGAGCGGGACAGGTACTTGCTAAAGGTACTCCGACGTTCAATTCAGTAAAAGTGGTGTACATAATATATATAACATCGTCTAAAATCATACNTGAGACCTTTATTTATACTAGTTGTAATAGATTTTTACCTTTTGTGGGCCTGATGACGGCCCAATCACACCTTAACCTCCATTAGGGGCTTTAATGAACTATTATCGTTTATAATATATCCAATGTGGTCGACCTGCTGGTTCGTCGACCCGGATGGTCGGCCTGGATGATCGGCCTGGTGGTTGGCCGACCTAGAAGATCGGTCTGGTGGTTGGTCGACCTGGAAGATCGGCCTGGATGATCGGCCTGGTGACCCGGATGGTCGGCCTGATGGTTGGTCGACCCAGATGGTCGGCCTGGTGACACGAATGGTCGGCCTGGATGATCGGCCTGGTGGTTGGTCGACCTGGATGGTCAGCCTAGTGATGCCTAGGAGACCGTACGGTCCTTGGGGTACTGTACGGTACAACCTGAAAAAGTCGACCAAAAGTATCATCAATCTTAGAGCTTAAACGTTTAATCAATAATTTGGTCGGTTGAAATTAATTGAATGGAGATACAATAAAAAGATATTGGGATAAAAAGAGAGGCGTCAAATATATCGGAGGTACATGAAATAATCTACAAACCAAGTATCATATATAAAGCACATTAAGATGATATATGTATTGGCTTATTGATGGATGCTTTTTAAATATTTTAACCATTTTGAAGAAAATCCTAAATGTACGATAGGGAGATCGAATGGCTTTGCCGTGATCGGGTACACATGTAGTGTGATCGGGTAGACATACAATGTGATCGGGCACACATACAGTGTGATCGGGCACACGCAGAGTGATCGGGATTAAGTGGAAGATCGGGCACACACGCAGAGTGATCGGGAATAAGTGGAAGA
>NC_028361.1:10396451-10402194 GCF_000741045.1 Vigna radiata var. radiata | reverse complement strand
CATAACTCAGACTCAATGTCTATAAATATGGGGTAAGCAGCTAGGTAAAGGGATTAGATTTTTACTCATTATTACTCTATTATCACTGTGACTCTGCTGACTTGAGCGTTGAAGTGCTAACTTGCAGGTCGCAGCCGTTCGGGTGTAAGAGTGAGAGTCATCTGAAACACTATATTAAGGTGGTTTGATTCGCACCATCATCACGTTAGGAAGTAAAGTAGTGTCTTGGGTCCTTTATCCAAAACATTTTGGCGCCCACCGTGGGGCTCGAGATTCTTATTGCAACCTAAACACAACCACGATGGCAGGAGAAGTTCCTTTGCAGCTGTTGCAAGACTTGCAACGACAGATGCAGGAAATTAGGGCAGAGATGGCGACACTTAGGGCGGAACAGGCGAATAGGGTAGGGGCCCACTCCGATCAATCGGTAAATGTCGAGACTGTTAACTCGGATAGTGGAGAACAACAACCTACCCAGGGCGAGAGAAGGCGGGAGAATCATAGTGCTGGACCAAGTGCGGGAGTTGGAGGAATAAACGGTCAAGGAGTAGGCAAAGGCGAAGGTAGACAGGGAAGTAGGGGCGGGAGTAGGGGAGGAGGCCGAGGGGGTGGAAGCGGTAATGGCAGAGGTGAATTCAATAACCATGATGGATGGCGACAGAATGAAAGAGAAAGGCAAAACCCCATACATGGTGATCAGGCTGAAGGACTACATCCTTTCATGCCAAGAGTAATGAGGGCGATCATACCAGAAAACAAAATGTTGCCCTCGATGGAAAAATATGGAGGCTCGTCAAATCCAGTCAAGAACTTGCGATCCTTCGTAGATGCCATGGTTGTGTATTCGTCAGACGAGCTGGTATGGTGTAAAGTTTTCTCCATTTCGCTAAAGGAAGAGGAGTTGGATTGGTTTCATTCCTTACAACCGGGTACCATTGACAATTTTGCCGAACTCAGACAATTATTTACCCAGCAGTACGCCTCAAGTAAAACGCCTGGAGTGACGTACACAACCTTAGTAAGGATGAGGCAAGGACGGGATGAATCCCTCAAGCTTTTTATGGACAGATTCAATCGTACCGCTCGGCAAGTACGAAACGCGGATCAACGATTGATTATGAGCGCACTAACGACAGCCTTAAGGCCCGGTCCATTCTGTGATTATTTGCATGCTGAGGAACCTCAGAGCATGGATGAATTACAAAATAGGTTGGCCAGTTTCATTCGAATAGAGGAGGGAAGAGCGCATCAACGGGGGAGAGAGGAAGTCGAACCGATGAGTCGAACGGTTAGGGAGAGGGTCGGACAGCCATTCGGAAGAAATGACAGGAGAAGTGGTCATAGAAGCAGAGACCAAACCAGAGTGCAACAATACGTCCATCACACCCCGTTGAATGCACCCCGAGCGAGGGTACTGGAGGAAGCACTAAGAGCTGGCCTAATGGCCGTAGTTCAAATACCTACACCAATAGGGGCAGATGAGAGCAAGTACTGTCGGTATCATCAGAATCGAGGACATACCACGGAGGATTGTGTTACGTTAAAGGATAAGCTGGAAACTTTGGTCCAGGCTGAACACCTTCAGAGATTTGTTCAAAGAAGAGGGTCATCGAACAGAACCAGACGACCTTCAATATAACAAGACCCTCTCAAAAGAAGGAGTCAGCAAAGAACCGATCGAAGCAGAAGCACGAGTGTCGACCGGACGGTTAGAGGAGTGATCAACACGATATCAGGAGGGTTCGCAGGAGGCGGTTCAACATCAGCTGCTAGAAAAAGACACCTAAGAAATTTACACAGTGTTAGTCGAACGAGAGTGTTGAAGAGATCTATGCCTACCATTACCTTTTCTGATGCAGACTTCCATTCGCCCGATCTGGAGCAAGATGACCCGATGGTCATAACTGCTATGATTGCCAGATACCAGGTCGATAAAGTTCTGGTAGATCAGGGAAGTTCAACCAATATCCTATATTGGAAGACATTCAGGCAGATGGAAATATCGGAGGATGCCATTATGTCTTTCAACGAACAAATAGTAGGGTTCGTTGGGGAGAGAGTAGATACAAAGGGGTACGTCGACCTAAGATCTAGTTTGGGAGTGGACAAGAACGCCAAAGAAATGAAGGTTCGGTTTTTATTGGTGGAAGCTGATACATCATATAACGTCCTTCTGGGGTGACCATGTTTGAATACGTTCGGGGCTATTGTTTGAACCCCGCACTTAACTTTAAAATATCCCACGGATGATGGGAAAGTGTGCACCGTTCGGGCCGATCAGAAAATGGCTCGAGAGTGTTACGCAGCAGGTTTAAAGGTGAAACCAAGAGCAGCTGTCTTTCAAAACAAACGGTCGGAGGTCGCAATGATGGAGTTAGATCCCCGAACGCACTTGGACGACCGGGTGGAGCCCTTGGGAGATATGCGCCCTTTTGTTATTGGGGAACAAAAAGACCGGTGTACCACTATAGGACGTAATCTCACCACTGATCAGGCGACATTAATGGAAGAACTTTTAATGAAAAACAAAGATCTGTTCGCGTGGACAGCTGCTGATATGCCGGGTATTCATCCGGATATAATATCTCACAAGCTATCGTTACTCAAGGAAGCACGACCGGTGGCACAGAAGAAGCGGAGATTGGGCAATGAAAAAAGAAAGGCAGTAGATGAAGAGGTTACGAAGTTGTTAGAAGCGGGCTTTATACGAGAAGTGAAGTACACCACGTGGTTGTCAAATGTGGTTATGGTGAAGAAACCGAACAGGAAGTGGAGAATGTGCACAGACTTTACTAACCTTAATAAAGCCTGCCCAAAAGATACATACCCTCTCCCGAGCATAGATGGACTAGTTGACGGAGTTTCAGGATATGAGATTTTGAGGTTTTTGGACGCTTACTCGGGATACAATCAAATCCCTATGTACTAACCGGATCGAGAAAAAACAGTCTTCATAACAGAACGGTCCAATTATTGTTATGACGTTATGCCGTTCGGTCTGAAAAACGCAGGAGCAACTTATCAGAGGCTAATGGATAAGGTTTTCCAGAATCAGATAGGAAAGTGCATGGAGGTGTATGTAGATGACATGGTGGTGAGAAGCCGATCGGTGGAGGAACATTTGCGAGACCTGGAAGAAGTTCTCAATCAAGTACGGAAGTTCGGGATGAGGTTAAACCCTCTTAAGTGTACGCTCAGAGTATCTGCAGGAAAGTTTTTGGGATTCATGTTAACTTCACAAGGCATAGAGGCAAATCCAGACAAGTGTCAGGCCATTCTAGAGATGAGGATTCCAAACAACTTGAAGGAAGTACAAAGGTTAGTGGGAAGACTAACGTCCTTATCTAGGTTCATACCCAAATTGGCCAAACGTATTCAACCCAAAATAAAGGTAATGAAAAAGCAAGCGCAGGGAGAATGGAACGAACGGTGTGAAGCAGCATTCGGAGAAGTAAAGCAGATTCTTACTAACCCTCCAGTTATGAGGCGCCCTGACTACGGCTACGACCTGCATTTATTTTTGGCGGTCGGTGAAGAGGCGGTCAACGCAGCGTTGGTCCAGGAAACTCCTGAATTTCGACCCATATACTTCATTAGCAGAGTTTTGAAAGAGCTAGAAACCAGGTATCAACAACTCGAAAAGATAGTCCTGGCCTTAGTGATCGCCACCCGAAGACTTCGACCGTACGTACAATGAAAGCAGGTGGTCGTTCGTACAGATTATCCTATTTCTAAGATTTTACACAAACCTAACCTGGCAGGCAGGATGATCGGTTGGTCTATTGAACTCTCCGAGTTCGGATTAAAATATGAACCAAGAGGGTCGGTTAAGGGGCAACATCTAGCCGATTTTGTGGCCGAACTACCAGGGATGGCGTCAAATTGCCGTTCATGGGTTCTGTATGTAGACGGGTCATCCGGTCATCAGGGGGGAGGAGCAGGAATAGTCTTGGAAGGATCGGACGACATTGCTATAGAACAGGCCCTGATTTTCCAGTTTAAAGTTAGTAATAATCAGGCTGAATACGAAGCCTTAATAGCCGGGTTGGAATTAGCACGGGACTTAGGAGTTAAGGTTCTTTGTTGCAAAACCGATTCTCGGTTGGTAGAAGGGCAAATGAACGGGACATTCCAAATTAAAGACGATCAACTGCTTAAGTATTTCCACAAAGCCAAGCATTTTTTTTCTCATTTCGATTCCATAGAGGTGAAGCATATACCAAGGAATGAGAATCAAAGAGCTGACAGACTTTCCAAGTTGACAACCGGGAAAGAAAAAGGTCAGCTATCTTCTCTGGTTCGCCAAATAGTCTTCAAACCCGCAGTTGATTGTCTGCATATCTATTCTATAGCCGAACGGGACGACTAGAGGAGAGAAATTACGCTGCTAATCAAAAGGCAAGAAGAAGGGACAGTCCTTCGTTCAGAGGAAGCTAAGCAAATCGAAAGATATGTTATAGTCGGAGATGAGCTTTACCGAAGAGGATACGTCACACCAATGTTAAAGTGTTTATCCAAGGAAGAATCAGAATATGTTATGAGAGAACTACATGAAGGGATATGCGGCAGACATGGTGGTGGACGATCACTTAGAGCTCGAGCCTTAAGGGCGGGATTTTACTGGCCTACAATGGAAAAAGATTGTCAAGTCTTTGTGGCTAAATGTTTGGCCTGTCAGAAGCACGGGAACATAATTCACACACCAGCTAGTGCCCTATTCGGTATAGTATCTCCATGGCCCTTTGCTCAATGGGGAATGGATATAGTGGGACCATTCTTGACCGGTCGTTCACAGTTGAAATTCCTCTTAGTGGCAATCGATTATTTCACCAAATGGGTAGAAGCAGAACCCTTAGCGAAGATATCAGCATCTCAAGTGCAAAAATTCGTTTGGAAATTGATTTGCAGGTTCGGTTTGCCAAAATATATCATCACTGACAATGGCCGGCAGTTCATTGACAAGAAGTTGGTGGCATCCTATAAAGAGTTGGGAATCACACCTTTAACAAGTTCGGTGGAACACCCACAGACCAACGGTCAAGCCGAAGCTATGAACAAGATTATCATCCAAGAGTTAAAGAAAAAGTTGGGAGAGGCAAAAGGAGCTTGGGTGGACGAGTTACAGCAAGTACTTTGGGGATATCGATGCTCACCCCATAGTGCAACAGGGGAGTCACCGTTCAACCTCACTTACGGTTCGGACGTGATGTTACCGGTTGAGGTGGGCGAGAATACATTAAGAAGGCATGTCAACGATATGAATCAGAACGAAGAACATCTCAGAAACAATCTTGACATCCTGCCCGAACGGAGAAGTATGGCCGTTGTTCGACTAGAAGCTCACAAAAGACTAATCGCTCGGTGATATAATACCAAGGTTAAACCAAGACAGTTTGTAGAAGGAGACTTGGTATGGAGACGAACGAGAGAGGCAAGGAAGGATCCTACACACGGGAAGTTATCTGCCAACTAGGAAGGCCCGTTCAAAATAAAGGAGAATTTAAATAATGGGGCATACCGATTAGAATCCTTAAGTGGAAAAGCTCTTCCTAATACATGGAACATTTCTCATTTAAAGTGTTATTTTAGTTGAGCATTATGTAATTTTTCCTTTATTTGCAATTTTATTTGAATAAAAGCAGTTTCACCGATTGTTCCATAATATTGTTCTGTGGAGTGGGTTCATTCACATAATGGAAGTCAGATAATTGACTCCTGATCGGGTGATATGCAGGGAAGAACG
>NC_028361.1:10363488-10395484 GCF_000741045.1 Vigna radiata var. radiata | reverse complement strand
CATAACTCAGACTCAATGTCTATAAATATGGGGTAAGCAGCTAGGTAAAGGGATTAGATTTTTACTCATTATTACTCTATTATCACTGTGACTCTACTGACTTGAGCGTTGGAGTGCTAACTTGCAGATCGCAGCCGTTCGGGTGTAAGAGTGAAAGTCATCTGAAACACTATATTAAGGTGGTTTGATTCACGCCATCAGCACGTCAGGAAGCAAAGTAGTGTCTTGGGTCCTCCATCCAAAACACTAAAAAAATATAATATTAATGAAATATAAGTCTAATTTATATAAAAATTAACACCACTTTAGTTCAAAATATTAAAACAATATAACTTTTTTATTTTTACTCACGAGTCTTGGACTCAGATATTCTCAACGCATAAACATATTTTAAGTAAAACATAAGAGTATATATTATATGTAGAAAAATTCATAAACGCCTATTAAGTTTTTTGCACCTATTAAAAATATTTAACTTTATTTCTATGAGGGTTTATTTTAAATTATTTTACTTTGGGTAAAAATATTATTTTGAAATAATACATGTTTGGTTTTTCATTATTATTATTAATTTTCAGTCATCGGTTTTGTTGAATATATATTAAGTTTTTGGAAAATAATATTTTAACACTATTTTGACACTACACACGTATTAAAATGTGGTTGGACGATTTCAAATTAAAAAAAGTTGAGGTAAGGACATATTTGGAAGAAAAAAATCAAACTTTTTTTTTTAATTTGAAATCGTCTAACCATATTTTGACACGTGTACAGTGTTAAAATGGTGTCAAAAAATAGTATTAAAATATATTTTTCTAAGTTTTTGAGGAAACAAAAATTACTGTTCACCTTTTTCCTTTGGAAATATTGGTGGTTGGAAAGAATATGTCAGAAAAATATATAAAGGCAAATGAAAAGGAGAGTTTGAATTTTCAATTGGTGAGATCATGAGACGGTGTTTTTTAAGAAGTTTGATGATGAGTGAGAACTATGGAAAGTTCCAAACAACATGACGATGAGATAGGTATTGGCCTATTGGAGTGGTTGGTAATTATTTAGTTATCTTTTTAATTAGCTTTTAAGTTAGATTAAGAATTAAAAAAAGGTTAACTAAAACCTTAAAACTTATATTAAATAAAAGAGACTCCTTTTTTTTATATTTAATCTTTATAAATTTATCCTAATCGGATGCCATGTCAATGTCCCATCCCAGTTCAGCACCTTTATCAAAATGAGTTTCTTAAGCAGAATTTGGGGGATGTATTTATTATTAAACTAATTGTAGGGTTCTCCATTGACAATTTCTTTTTCTCTGTTACCTTTTTAAAATAAAATATTTCTTTTTCTATAAATTAGTTTAATGTGAAATACTATATGAATATTTAAGCAGCAATGACCTTTAGATATTCATAGTGTTGGAGTGACCAACTCCTCAAAATCAAATTGCATATATATAATTCCTTTTAGGCTTGGGGAATTGTTTACTTTGTAAACAAGTAATTACCAGCCACAATCATTAATTACGTTGACAAATAAATAAGCATGAGATAGGGTTCGTGCATTTAATTAAATATGATGGTAATTATCATTGTTAAATTAAGGTCCAATCATTTGTTCTTAAGGTTTTATATGTATAATGAGACATTATTAACCAAAAATTTAAGTTAGACATGAATGATTAAAGGATTAAATATGCTTTTATTATTTTTTAAATTAACGAATTTTATTATAAGATCCATGTAAAAGAAATTATTTTTTTTCTCCTCTATAAAAATTTGAAATTATCATTTTTAGGTTTTACAAAATTTGTGAACTTTAGTTTTAGTTTCTATAAAAAAGGTACTGTCTTTCTTCTTTTTGAACATGGGCCAAAATGAACAAGAAAACTTCTTCCATCACACATAGTCTGAAACTTGTTATGAACTAGTTATTCAACTGCTACACAACAAGGGTATTAACATATTCATTGTTCATTTTCCGTGTGTTTAACTGGTCTTGCAGAAAAAAAAAAAACTAATTTATAACTCCTATATGCAGGGAGGGACAGCACACGGTTAAGGAATTCTTATTTATTTTTGATATCACTCTAAAACATTTTTTACTTACTAAGATAACTTATCTGTATATATAAACTCATCTCCATTTCTTATTTTATTTGATGTGAACTTTGTTCGTATTTAACATTCTGTTTCCAAGTTACACATTTACCGTTTTACAAGAAATCAATAAATTTGAATTGAAACAATGTGCTCCACATCCCCTACACTCAAGGTGTGGTAGCCCATTGGCAAAATCCTTCTTCCTTGCTCATCTGCAAAGCTCAAGTGTTCACAAGGATGAACCAAAATGCTCGTGTCAGTAGATTTGTTAGCAACAGTATGCAGACTGCTGAACCCAACCAACTGGGTTTCTGGAGAACCATCTACAACTTTCGGCCCTTTAGAGAATAACATAACAACATGACTTCCATCCAAATCACCAAGGTTAGTCACAGAAATATCCACTGAGAAACTCAATGAATTGCAATTTTGCAACTCACTAATTGGAACATAATCAGCTCCATAAACTTCTTTCCGTGCCTGATACAGTAATCTTTTTCTAGAACCATCATTGATTATTCTTGACAGACTAATTTTACTTGGGGCTGATAAGAAATTGTAGGAAAAATGGCTGTAACTTAAACCATGGCCAAATCCATATACTCTACTTCCAGTATAAAAGCGGTAGGTTCTTCCTGGATAACCACGTGAAGGATCAGCTCGCATGTTCATGTCATTCATGGGAACATTAGTAAATGCCTCAGGGTACCAAGTCATTGGTAGTCTTCCCACTGCATCACAAAAAGGATTTGGATATTTAAAACTCTTCTGGTGAGAAGAAAAAAATCATTTAACAGCAGTTAGCTTAAAATAGTAACTATGACTATTGGAGTGCAAAGACCCTTATCTAATTTCAAATGTTAAAAATGGATGAAGACACCCTTGTCTAACAGCATATTCATTTATAACTTACAAGTATACATACCTGGATTAAACTCTCCAAAGATTATTTCAGCTAGGGCTTTTCCGCCAGCTTCACCAGGGTACCCAACCCAAAGAATACTTCCAATTTTATCATTTTCTTCAGCAAAAGAGACATCAAGAGGTCCTCCACCAATAAGAACTAGAATGACTGGATTTTTACTAGCATCAGCTACAGAGGATACAAGGTCCATCTGTTTACCAGGCAAGAGAAGACTAACTCGATCACGATCCTCGGTCTCTTGCGTATCATCAAGTCCGACAACTATAACAACAAAATCAGCTTTTTTTGCAGTGTCAAGAGCCTCACCAAAACCATCATCAGACTCACACGATACATCATGGCAACCAAAAGAAAATGATATCCCCTCTGCAAACTCTCCAAGTCCTCCGTATAAGCTTGTTAAGGAGCAAGGAATTCCTACATTATTAGGTGCAAAATCATGCAGTTCAGTATCGGGGATTTGAGGGGTCTTATAAAAGATAAAGAAACATTTAGAATAATCATGGACTAAAAATTATAAAATACATAAGTAGTAAATTGCTAAACGATAATTATTTCAGAATAGAGAAGTATTTGGCATTTTAGCAGAGGCATGGATGTCCTGGGTACATCAAACAGTGGTATATGAAACAAACATTTTGGCAGGGTAGGGATAGCCTGACAAGAAATACTACTGCAAGCAAAATTAAATGAAAAACAAATGAAGATGGGAAAATTACAACATTCCAATATGAAATAATACCTGAGTAGCCACCACCAAGTTTGCTTGTAGTTGCCATTGGACCAATGACAGCCAAGGAGGCACCAATATCCCTATTCAAGGGAAGAAACTTCTTGTCATTCTTCAGCAGTACAATTCCCTGCCTTGCAGCTTCAAGCGCCAGTGTTTTGTGTTCTGGGCTACAAACATCCTTTGATCCCAATTTTCCAAACTGGCCTCTTATAGGGTCTCCATCAAACAGTCCAAGGCGCAGTTGAACAGAAAAAAGGTTAAGAAGAGCTCTGTCTATATCTTCCTCTTTAATTTTACCTTGTTCAATAGCATGTTCAGTGTGTCTAAGCATAAACGTTCCACAATCAATATCCATACCTGATGAATTGAGAGAGTGTCAGAAACTGTCGAGTTTGAAAAATGTTGCTGCAAAAAATTCAATGAAAGATGCATTTAAACAGACAAACGAAAGCACCTGCTTTGAGAACATCAGCAACAGCATCCTCACTGGAATTAACGTATTTCTGAGACTCATAAACCGTGGCCACAGCATCACAGTCTGAGGTTATGTACCTATTAAAAAAAGTCAAAACCACCAGTCCCGATAATCAACAAAATATTCTTATCTTTTTTGTTTTTCATCATAAATTTTCACAATGCTACAAATTCAAAGACCCAAAATCCCATACCCTTTGAACCCCCACTTGTCTCTAGCCAGTCCCAAGAGTTCCTCACTAGCACAAGCCGGGACACCGTTCACCGCATTGTAGGAACACATCAAGCAGCTTGCTTTCCCTTGCTGGATACAACCACGAAAAGGTGGCTGATATGTGTCTTCCAAATCCTGTTGTGATACCTACAATCACAAAACCAATTGATGAAGGCTAACCAACACGTTACAAATCCAAGCAATACTAACGATAAAAGCCTTACAAATAAAACAATTCTATGCACTGTTAATGTAAATATTGTTACATTATCAACCAACAAGATATAATTCTAACTTGTGATCAATTATTATAAAAATTAATGAATTTACATGTTCAGTTTAGGAAACCCTTAGATGATGGTCTAAAGCTCTACCATGTCTGGTCCTTTCAAGTGGGTATTCTCTGGCTTCCTAGCAAGACTGAGGGTCAGTACGTAACTCCATGGACTGTTACTCCATCGTCACAGTACCCCAGTATGCTTGTGTTATCCCCTTAACGATATTTAACCTGGTTGCCTAAGAGCTAGACACTGTAAGAATCAGTTCGTCACAAAAGGCGAGCACAAATCTTGTACGTAACACAATCTTTAGGTCTCGAGCAGTAGAGGATAACGATGCTAAGGTGTGTCTGAGCTCTAGATAGGCTGGTAGCTCGGGAGGGTACATTATTAATGACCATTTGTGATTGTATGACTAGGTGCATTTTAGTCAAATTCCAATTCTAAACTCTCCTACACTATCTTCCTACTCGTTCTAGCCAAAGATATTGAGAGATTTTAAGCTAGAAGCATAGTGTGTCCTTCACGGTCATGGTGTAAAGGTCTATTTGTAGACCCAAAACAATTGATATTCACTCCTTTTAAGAGAATCGGGCCTTGAGTATCAAGATATGTAAGCCTGTGGGGTTGCCCCCAAACAACCTTTGCGAAGATAGTTTCAGCAAGGTTGATGTGTTTTCTAGGAAAGTTGAGAGCCGAATTACCATGTACCTAAGCCAACTACCACATTCGAGTGAAGTCCGATTAGTTCATCTAAGACATAATGCAATGACTGAGTTGAAGAGAGTCCTCAGGGTATACTACTGATTCTCAAGATATTAAGTACATATCCATTACTTGTTTATTTGATTAGGACTACTATTCATTTCTGTGTATAAAGTAAGAAGAAGTTAATCATCAGAAAATATGATCACTGAAGGAAGAAGAGAAAAGATAAGAGAACTCACCACAGCATTGAAGTTATACCTCGCGAACTGCTCCCACTTGTCCAAATCATAAGCAGTGAAATGTTTACAACACGCAGACACCATAAGTTCATCATCATCATCATCATCATTACCAACAGCATCATGGATTCCACGAATCCCCTGAAGGCCTCTGACGTACTCAACAGCATAGGCAGAAGCGAGCATGGGATCTTCCCCGGGAGTCTCCTGGCCGCGGCCCCACCTGGGATCTCTGAAGATGTTGATATTGGGGGCCCAGAAGGTGAGGCCGGCCTGGCCGACGTTGAACATGGCGCGGGCCTCGCGGGCGATGGCGGCGGCGGTGCGGAACCAAAGGGAGCGGTTGAAGGAGGCGGCTGAGAGGATGACTTGGGGGAAGGTGGTGGCGGAGGGGATAGTGCCGTTGAAGGAGACTCCGGGGCCATTGAGGGCGAGGCCGTGGAGGGACTCGGACCACCACTGGTAGGCGGGGATGCCGAGGCGGGGAATGGAAGAGGCGTCGTTGGAGAGAAGGAGGATCTTCTCCGGGAGAGTGAGGAGAGAAACGATGGAGCGCGCTCGAGCGAGAGTGGGAAGGGAAGCGTCGCAGAAAGAGTAAGAGTGGTGGGGGAATTTGCAAGCGTAGTCGTTGCTTATTCCGATGGCTGTTTCAGAGACAAGGAACAACATCAAAACCAACATCATCATCATCATGGAACTCCATGTCCATTGCTTCCTCATCTCACTCTTTCTTTCTTCCCAACACACTCACTCTGTTCTGTTTTCTTACTTAATATACTGTTAAAACAGTTTTGTCTTTGTGTTGACCAGTATTAAATTAAGCAATTCATTTTTCACTGTTTTGCTTTTATTGGTTAAACTTCATTTCTTATTTCCATAAATGGAATCATTTTAAAGTGTTGAAAAGCTTTTGTGACACGTAACTCCTTATGTTCTTCTTCTTCCAGTATTACTTCCAACAAGTTTATCTAAAATACACAGACACTTTCCTAAATTTCCTATTTGCAATTTCTCTCAGGTTAGGAGAATAATATACTTTTTAAGTAAAAAGAAAAATATACAAGAGTATGTATGAAAAAAGAAGAAGCAAGTATATTTAGCTGCATTTAGTTAAACATCACTTGCTTTTCTCCATTTATGAGTTATTTAGCTGTTTACGTTCCTTATGTTCTTAAAATTATTAGACTTAGAAGTAGAATTAGGAAACTTTTTTAATTACTGCTTCCAAAAATGAATTAAAATTGATTTAAAAACCATTTCACCCATATTTTATCCCTTAGATGATATTAAGGGATGGCATCATTGAACTTGTTCGTATTAACTAATTAGACATACATATAAGTAAAGAGTTATCAGACTTTTTTATACAAGTTTTATTGCCAATTAATATTATCATTTGTTTCTCATTTTTTGTAAACTTCTTTTGGTATGTGAAGAATCTATAATCTACTGTGCCGCTGATTTTAACTATTTATTCATTTGCTTCTACGTGTTCATTAGCACTCACTTAAAATCTGAAACAAAAATATTCCAATGGGTGGCAACCTTATTGAGCTTCACCTTAGTCATAATCTCATAGAGGGTTCTGTACCAAATCACTTTGGTCTCGCAATGAATTCACTTGAACACCTTAACCTCTACAATAACACATTCAAGGTTGAGGTTTTGAAATCTGTCATGAATATATGAAGTCTTTCATCAATTCTTCATAATTTGTCTAATGCTTGTGTTAGAAATTCATTACAAGAATTAGATCTGTCATTTAGGGTGTGTTCAGTTGGGATGATTGGGGGAGAGTGATTGAGTGGATTTGAGGAGATTTGAGGATAATTTTTTTTATTGTTTATTTGAGTGAATTTGGAGGTAAACGAGAGTAGATTTTGAAGTAAAGTTTGTGATAATTGGTGTAGGATTTAGTTTATATGACATATTAAAAAAATTTACTTCAAAATCCACTTTCGTTTACCTTCAAATTCACTCAAATAAACAACAACAAAAATTATCCTCAAATCTCCTCAAACCCACTCAATCACTCTTCTCCAATCACCCCCAAGTGAACACACCCTTAGCAAAATCAATGGTTCTTTCCCAGATTTCTCCATATTCACAACTTTGAAAATATTAGATCTTTCTAGAAATCAATTATCTGGAAAGATGCCTTAAGGCATATTGCCATCTCGATTAAGTCATTGTTAATCCATTTCAACTTTTTAAAAAGGTGAAATTCCAAAATCATTTGGAAATACATGCACCTTACGCTCACTGGACATGTGTAATAATAGAATGAGTGGAGAGTTTTCATTGATATTCCAGCACTTGTCTCGATGTGCTAAAAACCTACTATAAGATTTGAAGTTGGGAGGAAATAATATCAATGGCACATTCAGTGACCTTTCAAGATTTTCAAACCTGAAAATATTGGATATCTTAGAAAATCAGTTAAGTGGAGAGATACCAGAAGGTAACCAATTGTCATCTCAATTGGAATCTCTCCCAATTCGATCAAATACTTTAGTGTTGGAAGTCCCGAATCGACTAAAGATAAGGCCAATTTATAATATATAAGTGAGGTGCAAACCTCACCTTACAAGCCAGTTTTGTGGGATTGAGTTAGGCTTAAAAAATCACTTTTCTATATGGTATCAGAGCCATGATTAGAGTCTATCCTAGCCGTGAAGGGGGTATGTTGGAAGTTCCACATCGGCTAGAGATAAGGTCAATTTATGATATTTAAGTGAGGTGCAAACCTCATTTTACAAGCCGGTTTTATAGGGTTGAGTTAGGCCACAGAGAAACCCTAATTCGCGCCTCTTTGTTCATGATTCAACCTCCATGCACAGAACCAATCGTGATCTTCATGAGCGAACCAATTGAAGCCTTCGCGTCTTTTTCTTCCTCGAGCAAACAACGAAAACCACGAACCAGCAAAGAAGAACCATATCGCAAAGAAGAACCCTAATCTCAACGTGAATAACCCTACATTCACGATTTCTAATTTTGCTTCGCGTAAATATAATTTTGCTTGATTGAAGATAAACTAAAGAACCCTAATTTTGCTTGATTGATAAACCCCTTTTCTGAGTTTCATAGAAAAATAGAAACATGGCACACCGTTACCATGAAAGCTAACATCATACGTGGCACACATTAGCCACCTCAGATTAAATTTAACATCATTGCTTTTGGAGGACTAAAAATTAGAGTTTATTAAGGAAAATGATCAAAGTGAAGCAAAGTTTATAAGAGAGACGAAACTAAAAAACGCTTGATATACTTGAGGGACTAAAAACATATTTAACCATTTTAGTGAACTACCACACTAATCTCTCAAAAGTATGATAGGGTTGATTGATTCCGTAAAAAAACACTTGAGTTCCTAAAGGCATTTTTTATCTAACAATGCATTTTTTGGTTTCGAATTTTGATTTCATTTAAAAATTAAGGATGTGGTTTTTTTATTTATTCATGAAATAAATAACATTGTTATGTTTTTTAAGCCAATTTTCACTTGTGAACAACAATGTGTTTCTTTTTTTAAAGATCTTTATAATTTGTTTTTTATTGTATACTAAAGCCTAGTTTTAAGTCAGATTTTATTTTTAGTAGTTATCACTTTCATATATTTTGTTATTGTTATGAATTATTTGATAGTCTCTTTGATTCAATAAACACACTCAATTATGACTAATTATGATACACATTCTTTTATTTCTTTTAAATTGGTATCAGTGTCCCCACTAGCCTGATGATAAGGCTTATTTGTAAGGAAAGAATCTTACGAAGATGAACAACAACAAACTCTACAAAAATCCCATAAAGGTCTTTAGAATTTGATCAAAAAAGGTGTTGAGGAGCCTATGGAAGGTACTGTTGTGACTTGTGAGCAATCAGAGGAATTGGAGAAATCTAGAATTGAATATCACAAAGTCAACCATTACCTTTCCAAGACCATTGATAAATCAATTTTTGAACAAATTTTGGATAAGAGCACATCCTAGATTGTTTAGGATACCTTGAAAAGAAAATTTGGAAGAAGTGATCGTGTGAAGAAATCAATGCTTAATGCATTAAGAATGGAATTTGAGGTGCTTGAAATGATAGAAACAAAAACCATCACAAAATATTTTGCTGGAGTCACAACAGTGACAAACAAAATGAGAAGCAATAAAGAGCTTATTCCTGACTCAAAGGTGGTTGAAAAATGTTGACAGCACGATTTACCTATGTTGTGGTTTCGATCGAAGAGTCAAAGGACACAGAGGCAATGTCTATTGACAAACTTCAAAGATCTTTGGTGGTCTATGAGAAAAAGTTTAGAAAGGACTATTGAAATAATGAACAAGTACTCACGTTGGAGACTAGTCAAGGTAGAGGAAGAGGAACACATTGAGGTTGTGGACGGGGAAGAAGAAGATAATTTTCTTCAAAAGCCACTATGGAATGCTTCAAGTGCCACAACTTAGGACATTTTCAATATGAATGTCCTTAATGGAACAAAGGAGAAGCAAATTATGCAGAGTTAAATGAAACATAAGAACTTCTTCTGATGGCTACTGTAGAAAAGGAATCCAAAAGGAATGATGCATAGGTTTTGGATTCAAAGTGTTCTAATCATATGTGTGGCAATAAAGGTATGTTTGTAGAAATGGTATCTAGAGATCAACACTTTGTCAAATGTGAAAACAATTCTCGAATGATTTTGTTGGAACAGGAAGTGTCCAATTGACATTTAATGGCACAACCTTCCTTATTCGTGATGTATACTATGTTCTAGAGCATCAAAGAAGTTTGTTGAGCATAAGACAATTGCAAGAAAATGGACTTACTATTCTTATACAAAATGGGAAATGCAACATCTATCATCCATCTAAAGGTTTGATTGTACATACCTAAATGAGTAGCAACCATATGTTTATTCTCTTCAATGAAAGATTTATCACCCCTCCCATTGAAGAATGTCTACACGCCTCCTCTGACCTCACTTACCTTTGGCATCAAAGGTTTAGCCACTTAAACTACAAAGACTTGAAGGCACTACAAACACAAGAAATGGTTCACAAAATGCCTGAACTCAACGAAGTATCATGTGTATTGATTACTTCATTGGCAAACAACATCGTAATCCAATTGCTAAGGCAAGTAAATGGCACACTAGCAAGGTCTTGGAACTCATACATCCATATGTTTGTGATCCAAATAAACGTATTTCAAATAGTGGAAAAAGGTATTTCTTAAGTTTCGTTGATTATTATAACTATATAGGTTGGGTGTATTTTCTTTTGAAAATTTTGAAGCTTTAGAGTGTTTCAAATGGTGGAAAAGGAAGTTAAAGCATGTATCAAATGCTTACGAATGAATAGAGGAGGAGAGTTTAACTCTCTCTAGTTCAAGTTGTTTTGTGAAGAATATGGAATAAAAAGGTTGTTTACTACAACTTATACATCACATCAAAATGGAGTCATAGGACGTAAAAACAAATTTGTTATGAATATGGTACGTTGTTTGCTCTCTACAAAAAGGGTTCCCAAGTTGTTTTTGCTTGAAGCAATAAACAAGACCTTTTATCTGGGTGTCCAACGCATGCTGTAAGGAACATCACTCCATAAGAAGCTTGGAATGGAATCAAACCTTCAATAAAACATCTTCGAGTTTGGGAATGCTTAGCTCCTGTGCACATACCATAGGCACAAAGAGGTAAGCTTGATGATAAAAGTTTCCCTTGTATTTTATTGGGTGTTAGTAAAAATTCAAAGGGTTATCGTTTATTTCATCCTAATACAAAGAGGATTGTTGTTAGTAAAGATGTTATATTTGAAGAAGATGGGAGTTGGCAATAGGGTCTAACTTATAAAGAGCAAATAAAAACTGAGTTGTGGGGTGATGATGAGTTACATAATGATGAATCTGAGGAAGATATTGAAGTTGATAGTGATGGTTGAATAGTGAGAATAATGAGGACAATGAAGTTAGAAATGAAACAACATTGAGTTCACAAGAATACATGATTCAAGGGAGAGGAAGAAGGAAACCAAGTTGTATGGAAGAATTTTTTGCTAAAGAAGGATTAAGTGAAGAAGAAGAAGTTGAGGTAGCACTCTACATGGTACAAGATGTCACAAGTGAAGATCCAATTCTATTCAAGGAATGATGAAAGGCTATGGATAATGAAATGAACTCAATTGAAAAGAATCAAACATGGGAACTAATGGACCTGTCATCTAGAATTAGAACCATCGAAAGTCAAATGGATTTATAAGACAAAATTGAACGAGTTAGGTGAAGTTAATAAATATAAGGCAAGATTTGTAGCTAAGGGGTATTCTCAACAATACGAAATCGATTTTTTTGAGGTTTTTTCTCTTGTTGCACACGTGGATACGATATAAATGATCATGGCACTTGCGACATGCAAAGGATGTGACATATTTAAGCTAGATGTAAAATCTCCATTCTTACATAAAGAGTTAAGTGAAGATTTGTTTATAGAATAACCAAAGGGCTATGTCCAAAAGGGGAAAAAGAATAAGGTTTACAAGTTTCGCAAAGCCTTGTATGGTCTAAGGCAAGCACCAATGACTTGGTTCAGCCATGTAAAAGCACATTTCGTGCAAAAAGGATTTCAAAAATGTCCAAGCGAACAAACCCTATTCATCAAAAGAAATACTCAAGAAAACATATTAATTGTTAGCATATATGTTGATGATTTGATTTATATTGGTAATGACATAGGTATGATGCTTAAATTCAAGAAGTCTATGATGTAAGCCTTTCATATGATTGATTTAGGAAAGATTAAATTCTTCCTTAGCATTGAGGTCTTAAAAAACCAGGTAGAATTTTTGTGTGAATGCTAATGATGGGTTAAAGAAATTTGTAATGTCATAAGTAAACCTGTGAAAAATCCAATTGTTCTGGATAATAAGATTAATAAAGATGTTGAGGGTACAATCGTGGATTAAACTTACGTCAAACAAATTGTAGAAAGTTTATTATATGTAACTGTTACATGACTCGATATCATGTTTAGTGTAAGCTTAATTAGCAAGTTTATGTCTAAACCAACAAAGATGCACTTACAAGTTGTTAAAAGAATCTTGAGGTATTTAAAAGAGATTACTAGTTATGAGTATTTTACAAGAAGGAAGGAGAAGAAAATGTGCTTACTTTCAAAAACTTTGATTATGCAAGAGACGAGGATGATTATAAAAGCACTTCTAGTTATGCATTTTTGCTAAGTTCAAGAGCAGTATCATGAATGTCCATAAAACAATCAATTGTTACTCTCTTAAGTATAGAGGCAAAGCTTGTGGTTGTTGCAATGTGAATGAGAAGAGTTTTGAGAAACTTAACTCATATTTAAGATAATAGCTTTGTTATTATGTGTGACAACAAATCAACAAGTAAAATTTCAAAAAATAACAAGCATATTATAGTGCATTTTCATTTTTTAAGAAATCTTGTATAAGATGGAGAAACCCAGTTAGTATATTGTGTAGTTAGGGAATATGTTGCAGATCTAATGACCTCTAACACTTTCTAGAAACTCAAGATGAAGATAAAAATGTTTAATTTCTCTAAAATAAACTAACTTCACACTATGAGAATGATTAAAAAGATCTTTATAGTCTTTTTTTTTTACGGCATAATAAAATCTAACTTTTAGACACATTTTATTTTTAGCCGTTACTTTAATGTATTCTATTATTATTACTAAATAGTCTCTTTAACTCAATAAACGCTTACTATGTTAACACTAATTACAATACACATATTCTTCTATTTCTTTCATTTTTAACCAGTGATCTAAATATTATTTTATTATTTTGCCAAAATTACCTTTTTAATAAATTTATTGATAAACATAAATAGTTTCTTGTAAACCTGATCATGAACTAAAATATAATAACATAACATATTTAGCTCTTTCTCTTTTTGTTTGGGCCGTAACTCCTTTCTTGTTTTTGAAAACAAAAAGACTTCCTTTCTTCTTATTTAAAGAAAAAAGTATCAATTAACTTAAATTTACACTACAAGGGAAATGAATAGGCAAGAAAATTAACAAACGGATCAAAATATTATTATCTAAAGAGATTATCATGATATCATACATAATAATTGTTTGATGTAAAGGAAATAATGGTTTCAATTTATCAAATTAAAAATTTTTAAAATATTTTTATCCTCTAATAACACGGGTTGAACTTTTAACTTATATAATCAAAGATTAATCCGTTTGATCACATTTAATTTATTTACATTTATAGTTCAAAAGATTCTCATATAAAATTTTCTTATGTATTTCTAAGTATCTTCATGTTAGTATAGTTGTTGCTTAATTTTTGTTAAAGGGGAGTTGCCCTTAACTGTTTTTTATCTCATTTATTTATAAATTAAATTTCAGTATTTTTTTTTTGTAAATGAAAAGTCTACTAATAGTTAATAACAACCTTTCACTATAATAAAAATTGTTAAGCACGAATTATAACATATTTTATATGTTAAAAATATTTAGTTATTATAAAATCGTTCATGTACAAGACAGTGTGTTCCAATTAAAGTTTTCAAATAATTATTACAAAAGTTAGAATTCAAATTTTTAGGAATATTATATATCAAAGTGACTTTTTCTTGGCATAATCAACATATTTCTACTAAATCCTATTAAAAAAACTAGAATTCAAATTTTTAGGAATATTATATATCAAGGAATATAAAAACAGTATACTATTTATAGTTTTCTACACCTACCTTTTCTATTTATAATACTTGAATTTGAGGCTCGCTGTCTCTTAGATTAAGAAGATAAGGTGGATTGACACGTTTTTCTTAAAATAATGAAAGGTCTGAAGTTTTAACAATAATATAGAAATGCTGTTACTTCGAGCAATTCTTATTCAGGAATTTACATTGGGTATGATGAGACGTTTTCATTCTAAAAGAACTCAGACAAATGTAAAGTTTTTATTTCATGATACCAAATATATATATTAATTATAACAAAAAAGAATCAAACACATCATTGAGAATGATGCCACAAAACCTATCTATGAAACATCACTGACACACTTAAATTCTTTACTCTTTTTTATTGGTCAGCAAAATTCTACTTTTATTTGGGCCGAATGCTCTAATTGGGCTTCAACTTAACTTGGTGGCCCAAATAAAAAGTGGGTAGTAGGCCCAGACAAGCCTCCCCGAATAGAAAATCTGTTTGGACAAAAACAAGTAAACTTTGTCTGAATCTATGTTTTATGCTTGTCTGAAATCTTAATAAACATGTTGAACATATGAACAATGTATTAGGATGAAGTTAGAATGTATTATCCTACATCAAAAGAAAAAACAAAGGGTCTCTATAAATGGAAACAACCCGATTATTCTAGTTTCTGTACACAAATTAACTAACGCCAATTCAGTCAGAAAAATTAGTGCATAAAGTTTTATTTGGGTGGTCCCTGTCTCATTTGGACGATTATTCAAAGATTCTTTAGCGTTTGTCCTGGAATCTTTTCAATTTCATATAGTTTATATAGTTTGATGCATACTGGTTCTTCCAGACACCAAAATAACAAAAAATAGAATGAGTCCAAGACAGATTGGATTATCTAAGACAAGAAAGTCTAGATCACGTTTTAAATTTGTCGTATTATAACATGTCGTATTAATTGGTGATCATAGCATAAATCTAATGTGGGTATGAATTTAATACAAGCTTCATCATCTAGTATTTGACATTGCTACTGCACTGCAAGTCTGCAATCAGTTGAGCCTCATGTATGAATCTGTGGCTGTAAACAGTCTAATTTGTTTTGTTGATGCAAATGCAAGTAAGCTGCATGAATCTAATGATCACGATCTCATTTTTGGAATTTAGTCACTGAAAGTTTTGACAAAAGTTACAGCAATGATATCTTGGTTTTGATATGGTGATTTAGTGACAGGTAAAAGCAGACAAGTATAAAAGGTGAGAGATAGAAGTTTCAATTGGATGTGATATAAAGCGAGGAATGTACGAATAGTTGGATCCACATGAAGCTATGTTTTTTATTAGTAGCTAGAAGCCTATAAAGTTTCAAAACCATGAGTATCACTTGATGCTGACAGTGATCGGAGACTTATCATGCAATATTGGTGATATCTCAATGGAAATGATAACTAAATACAAAATCTCAGTATGAGGTATTAAGCAAATGGAAATGATGATTACCATTTTCAACAAGGTAGGTTGGTGGAAAAGAATAGTATGGTATAAAGTTGAGGAAATAGTACATGTACAAATGTTAACATGTATATCCTTGGCTTATACCTCAATATCATGATGTTATTACTCTCATCATTAGCTACCATCGTAGCCTTTTCCTATGATGTTTCTCATAACTATCACTTTGACATTCCATTATCCTTGTCATTTAATGCAGCTAACTTTAGTTTGCTACTTTCTTTCATTTCATTGTTAGATATGAATTCGAGAGTAGCAAGTTGCAGTTAATTACTTATATGTACTCTTAAAAGAGAAATACGCCCTCTGGGTTATTCGGATCTAACTCATGCATCATATGATTGTTGTAGCCATGAATTTCAGTGTCGTAAGTTGCAGTCTTGTGTGTGCTTTAGTTAAAAGTTCCAAGTAATCTCATTTATTCATAAAAAACTTACTTTCCATGATTGATAGCATATACCTGTGCATTGCTTTAGATTGTTTTCGTGACTAAAGGCACCATTTTGAGGATTGTAAATTATAATCATTATTAAAAATTTAAATATGAGTTAAAATTTCCATGTTAAGTAAAAAAAAAAATTACTGGTATATAAGAAAAATAAAATTTATAAATATTAAATCTTAAAATTTTATGTTGAAAATAATTGATATATTTTACCTAAATTTGAATAAGAACATTTATAGAATTTTAAAAACAATACCCAGTTGAGGTTAGACAATGTCATTCTAAATTTTAACATAATATTATATAATTAAATCATAACATTTGATATATGACCACAAACTAAATTTTATTTATATATAATATATTTTTAAAAAATTATTTTAACATAAATATAATATCAGATTACACAAAATAATACCCGTTTATTTTCCAAAAGTTCTAATCTTTCTAATACATAAATATTTTAAAATATTTGTTTTTAAAGGCTATAGATAAAGCTGAAAGGAATTATTTAAAGTAAAACTCAAATTCGTTTTAGAATAGGACGAGTCTATGTTTAAAATTTAAATTCAACAAAATTAATTTTGAAGCAAATCATGGAGTAAAGTGAAACAAATAATAAACATATGAAGGGTAAAAATTTATGTTATTTACATTTGAAGTTCAAAATGATTCTATTATATTTATTCACGCTGTTCTAAAACTATTGTTGTTTTAGATTATCACCAAAGGCCTAAAAATATTTCAATTTAATTATTTAACTTTAAGTGTATATAAATATATTAAATATCTATATTAAAGTTCTGTCTCTCATATACTAATTCTAACTTAACTCTGAACTTAAGAGAAGTGACAAAATGTATATGTGACCTAAAGAAAACTGCTACTATTATTATTTTAGAAATATATTAGTCATTGAATTGAATTTTTATTTCTAGAATGTCTTTATATTCTTCCTATTCCATAGTTCTTCGTAATTACGGTGCATTTAAATATATAATTTCGTTTTATTATATACACTTCTAACATGTTCTATGAAAAATAAGATAACCCTATTCTTCCATCTAATTGGTTTGAAGTTTATAATATATAAATAATTATTAAGCAATGTTTTCTTCACCTAACAGAGTGTATTTGTTGCTAACAATTAAAGAAATTATATTAGTATGAGTATTAACTAATAATAAAAGTAAATTGTAATTGTTATATTAGGAAGGTTGTAGAATCGTTGCCTTGTCCTATAATTCTGTGTTTTCTATCTGAACATGAAAATTAATAATTTTATCTAATTTTATATGAATTAAATATTTAGCATGTCATACCATTAAAGATCATTTGCCTGAAATAGATGGTACAGCAGTTTTATTTTAACTACAATAAGATTTGAGTTTAAATATTTACATAAATTACTCAAATTCCGCACCATTAATTTGACTCTAACAATTACACACCTATTCTCACAAGATGATAATTGTTGATGGAGTTTTAGTGATATCATTTCTTAATATGTCTCCATCACATTAATTATTTTGAACATATTTATTATATTTTACTGAAAAAATGAAGCATAATTTTATGTAGAAGTATAAATTGCATAGGTCATTTTAAGACAGAAGGCAGATTACTTTACCGACATGCAACATTGATGCATTATAGCTGCAGACCGACCAGGCAAGACCTCGTAACTTTGTCCACTCCGCAAATTCTGCTAAGGAAAATTGAATAGACACATACTTGTCCCTATCTGTTTGTTGTTAGTATATCGAATTATATACACTATACAACAACCATTATTCACTCCAAATGTTTTTTTTTTCTTATTTTTATTATGTACTATAAACTACTGTTCTCTTTCCCATTCCATCTCTTCATTACTGCAATCTTACCTCAGAAATCTTCCATGGATGTCAAAGAATATACTTTGATCACCAAACCTACTTTCAGTATACAGTGAAAGACCAAAAGGAAACATCATATCCTACAAATTAAATACAGACACCAACATTACTGAATGCTAAATTAAACAAAACCTTGTTCAACTGATAGGTCAAAGAAGCTCTCACCCATACTTTTAACCGAAGTGAGTTATTATATTATGTAGGAAGAAATTGTTTTCGGTAACCTAACGTCTTGTTCATTTTAGTGAATTTGGGAAAAATTAATAGAAAAGATTTGAAGATAAATTTTTTTATTATTTATTTGAATAGATATGGAGATAAATAAGGGTGGATTTGGAAGTAAATTTTTTTTTAATTTATCACATAAATTAAATCATACACTAATTCTCATAAATTTTACTTTCAAATCTATTCTTGTTTACTTCTAAATTTATTTAAACAAATAAAAAATAATAATAATTTTCTCAAATCCACTCAATTAATCTTCTTCAAATTGACTCAAGTGAACAAAGGCTAAAAATATAACTTTATCATTGTACCAAATCATTGTTGGTGAAAAAAAAAAAGGGTTTGATGATTTGAACAATAACGTTTGAAAGTGAAGAGGAGGGTATTTTTTGTGCAATGTTAGTTAAAATTATCGTTTTTTGATGACACATTTTGTACTCGTTATTTTGAATGCTGTTGTGCAGTTTTTTTTTTAGAATTTAAGCATGAAGATGACATTACGGTGATTTGACACACTTAAAAAGTAATTAAAATGATCTTAGATTTTTGAAATTTTTTGAAAAAAAAATAAAAAATAAAAAAATAATATTAAATAAATGTAAAAGAACTATGTGTATCAAATATATTTTTCTTTAAATATAAATTTTGTCTTATATATAGATATAAATAAAAAATTAAAATATTATGTAAAAATAAAAACTAATAAAGTTATTTTCTTAAAACTTTTAAAGTAATATCAATTTCTTATAAATTTAAATTTAAGTTTAATTGTTATTATATCTCTTCAATAATTTTTTTAAAAATAAAACTAATAATCGTATTAAAAGTTTTTAATAAAAGATTCAAATAAATGAATGAAAATTAGAAAAAAAAATCCCTCAATAAATCGCCATGAGTGTTCTCAGCAATTGGAAATTGCATGAAGCATTATTATGAAGGCAGTCACAGTTGATGACTAAGATACAATAGCAAAAGTACAAATTCTGACCTTTATCTATCTCCTCTGCCCTCTCTGTCATATCATATAATGCACTGCAATGCAATCCTATGTTAGACCCTTTAACTTCCAAGATGATATCTTGAAAAAATAGGATCAATTTTAAAATCATATGATCATTATTAAAATAAAATTAAATAGTCAAATATGTTTTTTACTTTTAAATTATTATAATATTCTTTTATTTTTAAACTAAATTATAATACATAATTTTCACATGTTATTTGTTAAAAAGATATTTTATATTAATGTCATAGAATAAAAAATAATATATAATTTGATTTAGAGATAGAATACAACATTTTATATAATAGTTTAGAAAAGAAAAATATATATAACTCAAAATAAAATAATAGACGTGTACGTTAAATTAACAAAATATATGCATAGGAGTCAATTTTAATTTAAGAAATTTTGGTGTATTATTCTTCTTTAATTCATTTTATTTTATAAATATAACAAAATATATTTTTGTGGATATAAATAAATTTAGAAAACATATTCGTGGTTACACAATTTTGCAAATAATAATATATTACTTGTTAATAATTAAGTAATATTAATTCTCACTTACAGATAATTTTACCACTGTATCCGTTAATATATAACTTGAAGATTGTTTATATTATAGAGACAATTTTTGAATCATGAGTGAGATTTTTTGAATAAAAAAGTAAATTCAATTTATAAAATTTAATGGATTTAATTTCTTCGTTTGAACTAATAATAAATAATATATTTGAGAGTGTAGTGCTAGTCAAGATATTTAAATTATTCTTATGAAAAAAAAAATCGCACTGAATATTCTGGTATTTAGTTTTCATATTCTTTAATTAGAATATTTTGGCATCTTTTGTATAATTTGGTGAGATTTTTCTGACACCTTTTCTTTAGAAAAAAGCTGTAAGCATTAGGCAAAGTAATCATTGCAATATTATTTATGACACCTCTATCCTATTTAAATAGGTAGTGATATCTCTTTTTTTTTTTTTTTCAATGAAAATGTGTTCTCAAGTATTATTATTAAACTATCATTCTTTTAAAATTTAAATCATTCTCCTAATATTTTTTTTTATACACATTTTTATATTTTTTTATAGATTATTTTATGCACATAAAATTAGTTTTCTTCTAAATAAATTTGATATTTATTTTAACACATTTATTTTCAGTAACTTTAAATCTTTACCATAAATATTTTGTTATACATGTAGTCTATGTTCGTGTATTTCTATGATTCAAAACTAAAAAAAAAATTGTTACGGGAAGAGTTTTTCTCTCCAATTACAAAATAAATAATATTTTGCTCTTAGTTATTTATGTTTGTTTCTTTCAGATAATAGTTATCTTGTTCAAATATAGATATTTATTATAAAATGTAATTGAAATAATCATAATATATTTTATATATGGTCAAGAAAATTTTTTAAAACTTATTTCTTTATTAAAAATATATGTATTATATGAAAGTAAAATTATAATATATCTATGTAAAAATTATCCATTTCTAAAAATCACTACATTTATGTCCATTCAAGACTTATGGTTATGTACTACTAAATGCACCTTCTCGTATAAATATTTTTGTAAAAGGATAAAAACACTCCAAATATTATTTTATTAATATATGTATATATTTTGTCAAAGATAAAAAAAAAAAGAGAGAAAAAAAATCGAAATGATGAAGACTACATAAGAGAACCTTAATAAACATAATTAAAAGAAACGTGAAAGGCAATATATTACTAAACAAGATGGTACAAAATCATGATATAAGAAAATTTACTAAAAGAAAAGTGTCATTTATCAACTAAGTGACATTAAATCAAGGGTACATACTGATAGCATAACATTTTACTTAAAAAAAATATATTAATATATATTGTGAGTTTGTATTAAAATTAAAATATCATAGCCAATGAATTGAATTTTGTTAAAGAAAGTCTTGCATTCTAATAAACACTCGAATTTTGTTTATTAAAACTAATCATTAACAAGTAGATGATAAAATAATATAGATAATAATCTGGTTAAAAATAATAATAATAACATTATCTCATGTTATATTAGTAAATATTTTTAAAAAACAAATAATTTTATACTAATAATTAAATAAAACAACTATTACAAATACACCTATATATCAACGGTTCCATTTCTATCATTTTACTCGTTTAAATATGAAATAAATATTAACAACAATATTATGGATAATTCCATAACAATAAATTAAATGATTATAAATTAGATTAAGAAGTAATTTTTAAATGTAATTCATTTCTCTAAAATTGATTTATAAAATAATTTTGTATTTGTTTATATACGATAATGATCTCTAACAAATTATATAATTGATCAAATTATACAATTAATGTATAATGTGACAGCTTGATGTTAATAATTTGTGAAAAGTAATTATATTAATTAATATGATAGAAAAAATTTAATAAAAAATATATTAATTTATATGAAAAAATTTAACTACAAACATGTAATATTGTAAGTATAAATTAAAAACATATGATGAAATATAAAAAAAAGTTAGTAAAGCATAATAAAAATGGAGAAGGTGCAGACAAAAGGCAGAAGAGGATGGGACCAAAAATAATAGGAAAATGACAAAAGTTGGCGGTTTCAAAGGGGTTTGTGAATATTGTGGGCGCAACCTGCTGATTTCAACTATGTGATTCTGTCTTTCTTGGGTTTAAGTTATGTGAACTCAACAAAACAAAACAACCTATGTATTCATTTTTCAATCACCGTATTAAGATACTCTTTATCTACAACTCTACCTTTTAGATAAAATCATATCCATTATTCGATCCACTATTGGTTATGTATCTATTTAAAAAATATCTATAGATATTTTAAAATTTATAAATATTTGTAAAAATTACAAAAAATATATATAACATAATATAAATTAAATTAAATATAAATTAAAATTTATTTTTTTTAATTAAATTTAACCTAATAAAATATAATTTTATTTTACTTTTAATTAAATTTAATTAAAAATATATAAATTATTATTTTTTGCAGATAACGAATATCCGTGAATCATGTAGTATACTACCCATACCTGACCTGTTTAAAAACGAATATTAAAATACTCACTACCGATTATCCACGAAAAATAAATCTCCATGAGTAATAACTATTTGCCATATTGGCATATTTTTTTGTGATCCCTAACCGTCACCTTCTTTTTCATTTTCTCATCAATCACATATCTAATCTCACATTTACCTCACAAAACATCTCAATGATTCACAACTTCCCATGTTTAATGTTTTTTATCATCCCTATTTATCACTTTCTCTCTCTGTTTTTTCTTTTTATATTATTCAACTACTTTTTTAACCATTTGAAGAAACAGCAGAGCTGTAATATTCTTTTTTTTTTCACCATAGATGTTTATAATTAACATATTTCAAAATTGTCTTAAAATACTTGATTTATGTTTTGGTCTGTGGAGACCAAGAATGAAAATGGAGTGGTGAGGAGAACTAGATGTTTCGCGACTACTAACAATGACAATAGTTGCAATGAAAAAAACAAAAGTATAGGTTTTTGTAAGTGCAGATGAGATACAAAAGTTTTATAACGATACAATGTTGTGATAAAAATGTAACTTTTTAAAAATTTAATCTTAAATAAAAAGTGGGCTCAGTTCTATTAAACCTAAAATCTTTTCATAATTTCAAAATTGACACTATCTTTAAACACTTTATTTTTTTTAAAACAAAATATATAAAACGAGTTCGAAAGGTATTTTTTTCACTACTTAACACTTACACTATAAGCATATAGAAGTGAATTCTCTTATTGTATGCTACTATGTTGAATTGCTTTTTGAATTTCTATTGCAAAGAGACAGTATTAGTCACTGCCGACCCAATCCAACCTAAACAAGAAAGAAAATATTAAAAAATGGAAATTTATGAATTAGGATTTCACACCATAAGAAGAGAATTTTCTAGCTATGTCCTATGTTTACCATCAAAAGATTATATGATAATTTAAGTGTTATCATTATTCTTTGTAATTTACAATATATGTAAACTGTAATCATAGTGAAGTACTCTAAGTATTCTTAAGTTTATAAATTAGAAAAGAGTGAAATATTGAAAATGAATAGAAAGAGGAGGACAAAGAAAGGAGAAAATAATGTGAGCCTTAGTTAGTTTATGGAAAAATGGAGGATGAAAAAGCGAAAGTGTGGTATCAAATATCAATCTCAAAGTCACAATCAAATATACGTGTGAATGTGATTTTGTGAATTACATAAAACGGTGGTGGGGTGTAATGAATAAAGTGATGCAATCATTAAGGAGTAATTTGACTTAGCAATGAAACAAAAGGTGAACATGGGAATACAAATTCTAATTCTTTAAAAAGAAATACATAGAATGTACTGGTGATAACAAAGAGTATAAAAAGCTTATAAGAAAGCGTACAAATGAGAGAAGGAAGCAAGCAAGCATGCATATACGTAGTATATACGGAAGTTATTTTATCTTTTAGTGTGATGTGAGAGTTTCAAGAACAAGAATTCCAACAAGAAGTGTATAATAATGTGATAGCAGACATTCAGAACTGATGAATGCCTTTCAGTGAAGCATGCAAAAGATGGGCATGGTGGTCACTGTGCACATTAAATGCATATGAATTAATGATCATCAGATACGACCTAATTCTCCTTCTTGTTGTTGTTGTTCTAATTACAGGGCTAGCAGAAAACAAAATACAATTAAATAATGAGTGGAGGGGCCTAGTGACAATTCTGGTGCATCCTAGCTGATACTGACAGATGAGCAATTTTAACTTTATATGACAACCTACATAGTTGATAATAGTATGGACCCAAAACAAAAAGATGCATATAGTAGTAGTAGTAGTAGTAGTGAAATATGAAAGTGTATTTGCTTATTGGCCAATTGGGTATGCATATAATTTAATCGAGGCTGCAATGTGGTCACCTAATGTGGATATGAACGTGCAAAGTAATTAATAAACAAGTTAAAATTTGATTAGATTAGCCATCTGATTGAGAAAGCAATTTGGTCACGCGATCGCTCACTGTTCAATGTTTGGCTCATTGTTACCATTACAGAACAAGGACAACTGAACAGTTTATAAATATATATAAAAACAAGTCATCATTTTGTGAACATGGTTTTGCTCATTACCGTGTTCTCTCACTGAACTGTATGGTGATTTCACAAAATCCAGACCCATGCTTGCTTATTCTATGTATAAATTGTCTGCTAGCAGTGTGTATCAGTACTTCTTCTGCTTCTACCAACGTGATCTCTGTTGAAAATCGTTGGCAATTGAAGATTTTTATGACCGATCAAAAAACTAGATTTCCGTACAACTCTTGAAACTTTATGAGCTGAGAGAGACTGAATCAAGCTTTAGGATGCAATGATAGAACAATGAATGATTGGAAGCTGTATTTTATTTTATACCCGGTGGGGGTACAGATACTTAATCTAGTTACAGATATAAATCTTAACTGGTTAAAGGAATCACTAAATGTAGCAAAAGAAAAGACAAACTTTTTTTCATTAGTCTTTTCTAAGTTAAAGATATATAAAGTATTTGAAAGAAATGAAAAGAAACAAACCAGAAAAGGAGCTCAAATTTGTAACTTTCTATTGCAAAGTATTTGAAAGTCTTTGTGTGCTAATACTTGGCGGCCCACTTTAATTAGCTCCTTGTTAACTATAAAACACTTGTCCATAATTGAAGTTAAAACAGGCTGGCATGGAAGGAAACTGATTAGCATGGAGAGATTAAAAAAAAAGGCATGGAATGGTAGTTAATGAAAAATGAACAATATTCCAAATTGTCACAGTTCTAAATAGTGCATAGATGAATATTTTTTAACAGTTTTTTCATATTGTATTGAATGATGAAAAGTATTGAATATTGTGTATAGGGTGGAGTCTAAACTCTAAACCATAATGGGAAGGAGAGATGCATTATTTCTCTTTGAACGTGAAAGAGAGAGGGGCTTGCACTAAAAATGGTACAAGTACTGACAATCTATGATGCTAATTCCACCCACTTTCGTTAAAGACAGAATTGTGGGTCAAAGTTTTCAAGGAATGGTAATTAAATAAAAATTCTAGCTGGGTGATTATTTCGGTGAAAAGGACATCAATTCACCTTGAGAGTGAGAGAGAAAGGGGAAGGAAGGAAAGAGAAAGAGATTCCATTTTAATCTGAGGCTACCTCTAGGTGCTATTTCACTAGACTTTTCACTGTAATACATTCTGTAATCATAGGTGTTTGATGAAGAATGGACCCTATTTTAGCCTATTACATGTTACACTATTATTTAAACAAACTTCTCCCACTTGCTTTAACTTCATCTTATCAACCCTTCCCTGTTTGCTATTTTCACAATTCAATTCCTTTCTAGAGACTAGGGAAGAGGAAGAGAGAGAGAGAGAGAGTGAGAGAGGGAGAATTACAGCACAAAGATGGAGCTTTCTCAACTTGGTTTTCTGGATGAGCTGCTTGCTCCAAGAAAAGACACTTGGAGTGCTTTGTCTACTGGGTTGAATGAATTGCTCCCTAGTGCTTGGAGCTTTGACTCTTTTGATGAGAACCAGGGTTTAGCAACTTTGAATCCTTCATTTGCTGCATTTTCAACCCCACTAGACCACAGGTTTGAATGTCCTTATGCAAGTGAAGAAACCCACCCTTTTGTTGATGAGTTCTCATTGCCAGAGCTTGAATCATTATACACCAGAAATGATGAGTCAGCACCAGTTCTCCCACAAGAAGATAACCCATCATTGGAGGATGAAGAGTTTGGCTTTCTGGGAAGTGATAACCAGAGTTTGGAGCAAGCAAAAAATGGCTGCAAAATTGAGGAACAGTTGACAGAGATTCCAGTCTTCAACGTGGGTTTGTGTGCAGAGAAAAAGCTCAAATCCAAAAAGCTGGAAGGGCAGCCCTCAAAGAATCTCATGGCAGAAAGAAGAAGAAGAAAGCGTTTGAATGACCGTCTTTCCATGTTAAGGTCAATAGTCCCGAAGATTAGCAAGGTGATTCATCAGATACAATATAATTCTTTTTCATCTCTTTTTTCCTACCTCGTTTTACCTTGTCATTGCCTTTTTATAAATGTCTCAATCAATGGAAATGAAATTGGCTTTCTTAAGTAGGTGATCTTTTCATGATTGTTTTCTACCAAAACTTGCATTTACTGTTTGATTTTCTCTTTACCCTTTTGAACTAACATGAGAATACAAACAATGACAGATGGACAGGACCTCCATTCTCGGAGACACCATTGATTACATGAAAGAGCTTCTAGAAAGGATAGGTAAGTTGCAAGAAGAAGAAATGGAGGAGGGAACAAATCATATAAACCTTTTGGGCAATTCTAAGGAGCTAAAGCCAAATGAAGCAATGGTAAGAAATTCCCCTAAGGTATGGGCTAGTTCTTGTCACTCAGTCAAACCTCTAAACTGATCCACAATCACATAGCAAGTACCTGAACCAATGTATGTGTTGTAATGCTTTTGCAGTTTGATGTTGAGAGAAGACAGCATGACACAAGGATTAGCATCTGCTGTGCCACAAAGCTAGGATTACTCCTGTCCACAGTGAATACCCTAGAAGCATTAGGCCTTGAGATTCATCAGTGTGTTATAAGCAACTTCAATGATTTTTCAATGCAAGCAACCTGCTCTGAGGTTTGTACAAAGTTGCATTCTGTAACTTATTTTAGTGGTCTCTATTGATTTACATGATGACTGGAATCAAATGTGTTACTTTTTTACCTTATTGTCATAATGGTCTTAGGCAGCTGAGCAGAGAAATTGTACGAGCCCGGAAGATATAAAGCAAGCACTATTCAGAAATGCAGGTTATGGTGGAAGATGTCTGTAAGAGAAAGATGGAAAGCTGAAATAACAATTTGCTGATGTTGAAAGAGAAGCAAAGTTCTCCCTTTTGTAATTCTAGATTAGGGTATTAGAAAGTTTAATGAGATTTCCCAATAAGTTGGCTTTGATTGAAGGTTTGATTCTTACAAGTTTCAACTTTACCCTGTATTTTAACATACTATAGGGGTATGTTCAGTTGAAGCCTCACTTTCAACTTGTGATGAATATCCAATTTTATAGTAATGAAAAAGGCTTGTTGCCAAACACATAAGTGGAATCAACCTGATTTTAATAGAATCCTGAATATGAGGTTGCTTCAAAAATTTCTTTTCTGGGACATTATTAAACACATAATTTTTGTGTCACCTGTATACTGATGTCGTGGATGACACGATTTTAAAAGGGTTCTCATCTGTCAGACACATAACACTTTATGAGAAGTAAGGTAGCTAAGTGAATTAGATAACAACCACTTATAAAAGGATTTAAAATCTGGCAAGTTGCTTTATCATTTCTCAATAATTTCAGGACGTGGTATATATAAGCTCCATTATTAGACATTACTGTTGAAATCAATACGATTCTCTTTAGTTCCAGATAGGGAAAGTTTCAGCTTGATTTGAAGAACTAAACTTACTGCTAACGCAAGATAACTTGAGAATTTCTAATTTCCAAAGTACAACAACAATAATGAGCTACCATTTGTGACTCAGAAAAATTACTCTTCATTTTACCTCAAAAAAACTAAATAGTAAGTCACATAAAGCTGGTGGAAACAGACGGCACTGGCATGACAAGAAATATAGCTTCGTTCACTTTTTACAGTGATACTAATAAAGATAAAATCATTGTGAGATCTTCTATACTTAATTACAGATGAAATGGGATTCAGACTTGTTTTTCACGGTTAAGTTACAGTTCATTGTTCTTGTTTGATTTCGCTCAATATATAAAGGTAACCCATTATAGAACTTGGCATGTTGCATCCCTGAAAAAGTCCCATAAAATCATCCCTTTTCAATGACAGATGAAATGAGTTCTAACTAGATGATGACAAAATTCAACATTGCATTAAAGCTCATCTTCAAGGATCAATCAACATTAAACGGTAAAAAGGAACTTACTATAAAAACAAAAGAAGAATGCGTCAGCCGGGAGTCGAACCCGGATCTATTGCTTGGAAGGCAATTATACTAACCCTAAACCCTAAACCCTATTGACTTTCATCTTCATATTGAATGTCATCATCGTTAACTTCATCAGAACTACATTCGTTGTCCATGACATTGACTTGCGATTGTCGAAATTTGTTGATAGCATCTCTAGCTTCAGAAACCAAGGCAACTTTTGCAGCTCTAACTGCATCCTTTCTCTTTATGCTTCTTCCTTCACCAATTATTTTCTTAGAGGCTGCTCTTCTCCTAGATTCCCTACAGCGCAATTGGTTGACATATTTCTCATGCAATACCCTGTTCTTTACTTTCTTTAGTACCGGTGGACTAACAAGATCTGTATTGTGCGAGCCACTAAATCTTGAAAGTACCTTATTACCACTTGAAGATGATGTTTCAGTGCAACTTTGCAGGAACCCTTTGTTTTCCTTTAGCTTCTTTGGAGTAGAAAGGGATTCACTAGGCTGTAAAGCATTAGTGGACAAATCTATGTTTGGTTCAAGAACGGAAAATATGTCCCCTGCACGGTCTAGATCACCTGCAAGCCTGCGCTGTAACTGCTTCTCAACAGACTTCTGGGTAATAATGTTTTTTGGTTTTAGAACATTAGATCTTCTAACTTTTATCTCAATAGGGTTGAGAAGTTTACTTGCAGATAAAGAAANTTCCNGNATGGGTGATGATTTTAATGTCTTTGCCCTTGATCGAGGCTGCAATTGAACTGGAGTCACATGGTCAATGTGAATTCTATCAAAGCATTCCTGTTGAGACTTTCCAGGCACCTGCAACATATTTTGAATGCCAATGGTTCAACCAATACAAAAATAAAACATATCTATAAGCTAGCTGCATCCGCATGTACCTGACAAGAAATTGACTAAGGACAGACTATAAAACTAAATTTGTTCTTTAAGAAATGTACATAAAGAAATAAAATTGTCTAAAACTTTCAAGAACAGTTCCTCAATGTCTGGATACATGATTGACGTTAAATAAAATTATATCAGATGGAATGAAGTTAGCATGCCATTGTTCTGTATATTTTTAGGATGAAATGGAAACCATCTCATATTATATCCCTATTTTCTAGGGGAAGAAAAGTGTTACATTCCATTCCTTCCTCCTATGTGATATGTTATAGTAGCCATTTTTAGAGTTAGTTGTTGTGGCTGAGGGGGAGGTTCTGATAGGGGTGGGCAAACTGCCCTGTAGTGTACTGCACTATAAAAGATTATAGTTAACTACTGCACTATAAAAGATTATAGTTAACTATAAACTACTTTAAAAAAACTGCACTGAACTAAAATATAGTTCAGAATAACTGAACTGAACTATTTTTTAGTCACTTATAGTGCAGTGCAGTTCAGTTAACTCTTTTTTAATTAATTATAGTTTAGTTCAGTGAACTATTTTAACTCAAACTAATGGAATGTGTTGGCACTGCAGTTAAAGTATTGGACACTTCTAAAATATAAACTATGTATTACTAACTACAATCAGAATTATCAGTTATCCAACTGGCAATTAAAAGCACTCTAAACAGTGCCAAAGCTCTCCTCCCTACATGCTCCAATATCCGGTGCATGTCTTCCCCGGGAATTGAAAGACAAAGAATTCATCNACTTCATCCAATANCAAAAGAATGNAGCACCAGAGATTCCAATGCATCACCACCTATGCCAAATATTCATTAGCAGAAATCAGAATAAATGTAAAGTTTCAACTAGCTCAGTGAAAAGTATTACGAAATTTAATTAAGAAAGCTACCCCCATAAGAAAGCTACCCAAACCAAATGCACATTCAAATCTTAGTGCTTCTACTATTTTCAGTTAATTATAATACTTCTAAATATTAATTCATAAATGAAAATGTAAAATTTTCAATAAGACTTAAGAAGGATTCTGCAGCTTACACTGCTCACGGTCCAGCCAAACAAAACTAAAAACAGTTTCACTGAAATATAAACCAACAACATATCTTAATGCAACAATGGGAAGTTGTATTTAGGTGCTGCAACCTTCATAAGAGCTTAGACAATTTTTGAAACTTCAGTAACACTTTATGTTCATAAACTGTGAAGGGACATTCAATCAAACTCTAAACGTTCAACTTAAACATGATTGGCCTGACACAAGTGTATATAAGAGTGCTTAGTCTAATTGGAAAGTNAGACAGAGTGAAACAGGGTTTGGTACATTACTTAAATCCATCAATGAAACAAAGTTCATAGATTTCACTTTGGATAAGTTTGATTTAAATTGTGAGTTAACAAAAAAGATAACTTTAAATGTTTTTGTTTAGACCCAAAAGCATAAATGAAAAATATTAATGAANAGAAGACTACCGTAGAAATGCTAAATATGAGAACATTATGCTAGAGTTATATTGATTTTATTTTCTTAATCTAAACATTATCTTCTATATCTAACAGCTTTAGGCCTTTTTGGTCAAGCNGTATCAGTCAAACTTTGCCCAATAATACAAAATTGTCATTGATTATTTAAATTTCTTCTGTTTGCATTAAAGAATATTTCCTCCTTATAAAGTGGTAATCTTTATAACCAAGCTTCAATATATATCCAACATTCTTCCCTATCATCGTACAACTTCTTAAACTAACAAGTAGAATACATACACCAATATATATATATATATATATATATATATATATATATATATATATATATATATATATATATATATATATATATATATATATATATATAAAGGCAAGTTACACCATGGACAAATGTATTAGTCACAGGGTATAGTAAATTGTAGCTGATCCTAGCTCTGTGATTGTAGAATCTCAATGAAACAATATGATTAAACTATAGCTTATCAGAGATTTGTTTGATCTCCCACGCTTTAATCTAAATTGTGAGGGAGCAGAAGATACCCGAATTCTAAGCTGGACACTGAACAGAGTTCGTAATTCTTTAGGGATATTCTTCTTGACACGTCATTCTCTCTTGATTAAAGCCTTCAAAAGTGATGGTANNNGGTTATGCACGTGTTTTAACCCTATTTCTTCCANAGGTCTTTTGAAATTAGTTGAAGGATTTGAAATTGTTTCCAGTTTAAGACAAATGGTATCAACAATTACCCAAGATTCCTCCTGTTTCTAGTTATCTTTTAATTGAACAAAAAAGGATGGCTCCATAATTAACGTGTCCAACCCAAGACAACATATACGGATCCATCACGTGATGGTTAATTCCAAGACAATTGTTCCAAGCTTTTAAGAAAATAAAGGAATGTACAATCAGATTTTATACTAAAAGATTAATAAGCAGCTGAATTTCCTGACAGCAACAAACAAAGGAGGGTGGCCACTATGTATGGTAATTGTGGTGTAAGGAAATAAGTTTGAATGCATGAGAGCATGGTCTCTCTGACACTAGAGGCATCACTTTACCAGCAGGAGTTGGATTTTCATATTCAAACACTTCTTCA
>NC_028361.1:10331508-10362868 GCF_000741045.1 Vigna radiata var. radiata | reverse complement strand
GCGAAATATATGAGGAACTACATCTTTTAGTAATATTCTCTAGTTAACTGTACAAAGGTATGTCATGCATCTAAACCAAATACACCATTCATTCAAAGAATCTACCCTTATCCAAAAAATAGCAAATAAAATCAAAATTTTCTAAACAATTAAAGCTTCCACAAAATCCAAAAGAAAATCAAATATTACCACCATTGAGATCATCCTAGATAAATACACCCTCTAGACAAACACCAAAGTGCATCGCTTTCCAATTTTATTTATCCTTTTTGAAAGATAAATGAACAAACATTCATACCTTAGAGTGAAATGGTGGTAGAGCCTTTAATAGTTCTGCGACGACAAAGAGCGGAAAAACCTTCGATAGCGGTGAGCCTTCAATGACGACGAGCCTTCAACAGCGACGAACCTTCAATGGCAGCGAACCTTCGACGATGGTGGTAGAGCCTTTGACAGTTCAGCGACGGCAGTGTACGGAAAAGCCTTCAACGGTGAGGCGAGCCTTCGACAGCGACAAGGAAGAATCAACGGCGGCAAGGAAGAATCGACGGTGGCAGTGGCAAACCTTCGACAACGAGCCTTTAATAGAGTTTGCCGCCGTTGAGAAAGGAATATAATGGAATGTAAGAGGAAGGGGAGAAAATTGTGACAGAGAAGAAATGACCTAAACTTCAGTTAACCCCAATTAAGAGTTAATTGTATAAGAAGTTCAGTATTTTTAAATTGAATCATTAAACAGTATAATAGGTTTTTAGTAAAAATAGTTTTTAAGTTTTTTAAGTACAAAACAGTACAGAATAACTATAGTTTATAGTTTTTGAGTGAACTGTGCCCAGCCCTAGGTTCTGAATGCAATTGTATTAACTGGTATCAGCTGTCACGTTCCTGGACACACTCCTTCAGAAGTGGTGGAATCAACAAGAACGCAAGCGTCTTTACATGAAATGGAAGAGCAGTTAGAGAAATTGCATTTCTGAGAAGATTGAAGCAAAAATTGGGGAATTGGCAGGTGCTGATATTACATGAATACACTTGAAAGGCATCATTACTGAACTACTCCAAAAAAATCCCGAAGATTCAGAAAAGTTACCATGAGCTAACAATTCAGAATAGACAAAATCACGTTCCAGATGACGTCCACGAATCTGGTTCTGGTAACATTCGTTCACATTCTGCTGCTCCTTATTCATGTGGAACTTGGTTAGATAGAATCTATTCTCCAAGATTCAATGGTGAGAACGTGAATCAATGGATTTGCCAATGCGAAATGTACTTTGCCATTGATTTTACTCCTGAAGAATTTAAGGTACGTCTGGCAGTTGTGCATTTTGAAGTTGTAAAACTTTGCAGCGGCATCAGGCTTTTGTTAAATCTATTTATCATAATCATTGGCCATCTTAGATTGCATATGCGAATTCTTAATGGATAGATTTGGTAAAATTGGGGAAGATCCAATGGTAGAACTGATGGAGGATTTGAGGCAACATTCCACTGTTACGTCCTATCATGAAGAATTTGGTGCCATAATTAATTAATTGGACCGTTCTGAAGAATAGTTGTTTCCTAGGAGGGCTTAAACATGATATTCAGATGATGGTTAGGATGTTTCAGCCCACAAGAGTGATGAAAGCCTTTACCGTTGCAAGGGGCTGACACATTAAATAAAAGACCTAACAAATATGCAGGGAATCAAAAGTACATTATTGATAAAGTTGTTCGGGAGATGTTGGATTCCTGTTTTATACAGAACAGCTGCAATTATTATGCTAGTCCTTATGTGTTAATTGAAAAAAAAGGATGGCTCCTGGAGATTGTGTTGATTATACGTAGCTTAACAAGTGTAGAGTTAAAGCCAGGTTTCCATTTCTTTTGGTAGAAGACTTGATGAATGAATTGAATGGTTCCGTGATTTTGTCCAAAATTGACCTGAGGGCAGATTTCCATCAAGTGAGGATGGATCCGGCAGATATACACAAAACTGCATTCAAGACACAGTGGCCATTATGAATACTTGGTCACATCGTTTGGACTTCTAAATGTTCGTGTAACTTTTCAAAGTTTGATGAATGCTGTTTTCAGGAAATTTCTCGGAAAATTTTTTGTAAGTTTTCTTTGATGATATACTTATTTATAGCACCAGTGAATCTAAACATATATAACATTTGAGCAAGGTGTTGTCAGTCATGAGGGGCAATAATCTGTTTGCCAAGAACTAAATGCTACTTTGAAATGAATAAAGTGGATTATATTGGTAATTTCCTGTAAAAAGAAAATCAGAATCTCTACTGATCCTGAAAAGATTCAGGCTGTCAAAGATTGGCCTTTGCCTCAAAATGTTAAACAACTAAAGGTTTTTTAGGTCTTAGAAACTATAATAGGAGGTTTGTTAAAGGATATGACAGAATAGCAAGGCCATTAACTGATATGCTCAGGAAAGAAAATTTTAGTTGCACTTGGAAGGCTATGGAGTCACTCCAACAGTTGAAAGGGGATTGATATCAGCCCCTGTTCTAGCTCTACCCTATTTCAATAAAACTTCCATAGTATAAGTGGATGCTTCCTGATATGAAATTGGTTCAGTGTCAAAGAAAGAATACCATTGGCTTTCATTAGTAGAATTTTTACTCCACCAAACTCTTTCCACTTATGAAAAGGAACTGATTGGGGGTTTTTTTGCAGTCCAAAAATGGAGACACTACCTACTCATAGACGCTTTGTGAGAAAACTAATCACAGGAGTCTCAAATACATTCTGGATCAGAGTCTTTCCAATGGTTTTTAGCAGAGTTGGTCGAGTTCGTTGACTAGTTAGTTGAGTTAGTATCCTAATAATATTTGTTGGGGCTGAAAGGGGGGATTACTGATGCAATTGTAAAACTTTTCTTCTTTATCTTATTCTCTATCAATAAAGATCCTCCAAACTCTTTCTTGTTCAGAGTTTCCTGTACCTTCTGTGTTCTTGGAATTCATTGGAATTCCTATTACTTGAGTTATCGTACCATAATAGGGATACAACAAGATGAAACCTAGTATCACTCCATTCTACATCATTGCATTCAAACACAAACATCTGTCACCTTTCAGAATTATTGTTTTGCCTGAAAGAATACATTATAAGTTATTCAGTGTAATTCTTAGCTGAAAATAGCATGCAAGTTCTTAGCACACACTTGAAGCACCGTATGATAGGGTCTTAAGGGTTTATATCAGGAAAAAGGGGGGAAAAAACTGAACATAAAATAGAATGGAGGGGGAGTGGTTAGGCAGTTACGTTAGGAGGTTGTTTTAGGAGATAGCTAGGATTTAACTATACAAGGGGAATAAGTTCTGTCAGGGGGAGTTTTGGTATTGTTTGTAGTTGAGACAGGATCTGCATATCCTGTGAGGGAGGAAGACAGGCTTCCTTGAAAATGTTGTACAATTGTTGTGTTTTCTGAAATAAAGAAACAATGTTCTTTGTTGTGTTGCATTTTCTGGAGTTAAACCAGAATTGTATTCCAGGTTTCTGCTCCTAAGAAACCTATAACCATATTTGTTTTGTAACATTTCAGCAGACAACAAAACAAGGCAAAACAAGACAATCATCAACTAAGTTTTCAAAGTATAGCAAATTGCTTCATTTTCTGAATCCATTTTCCAATTATCAACAATCATACCAAAACTCTTTAAACCGTAAACCAACCACATAACAGTAAGCTTCCAAGGGTTACATAAGTCAATCCCAAACATTCAACTTCAGTTAAATTGCAACAGGAATCACAAACTTTGTTTCAAGTTGATGTCAAACCAAGTCAATATTTTCTACTATATACACAGAGAGAGATGCATACCAGTTTGGAAACGTTCTTCCAGAAATGGGGGCTAGGCTTTGCAGTAAAATATGCTCTTTGAAGAGCCAAGTCTTGTTCCTTCGTCCATCCTTTCCTTGTTTCATCNNNATTGNGCTTTCTCTTNTCTCCATTTCNCCNCTTCNTTNTTTCTNCNCCAAAACCCTCNTNACAAACAACACGATTTTCTTCTGTTTTAACTCCAACGATCTCTCTATTTCCAGCCTTCTTTCTTCCCCCACCAGCACTCTCATCCGAAACGACACCATTTCTGACCGTTTCAACTCCAACCCTCTTCCCTTTTACCCCCTTCTTTTTTCCCCCACCAGTCCCTTCATCCGAAATGACACGATTTCCTTGGGTGTTAACTCCATCCCTACTGCCCCTGTTTCTCTCCTTCTTCCTTCGTTGACGACACCCTTCATCCGAAACGCCATGACTATCGTGCGTTTTAATTTCATCCCTCTTCTCCTTTCTCTCTCTCTTTCTTCCTCCACCAAACCCCTCATCCAAAACGACACACTTTTCATTCGTTTCAGCTTCACTGCCCTTCACCCTCGTGCCTTTCACTTTCTTATCGCTTGGCTCGTTGTTGAACCTGGGAGATCGTCGAAGAGATGAAAACTCAACGTCCCCATTATTAAGCCTCCGAGATATTTTCCACCGCAGTGTAGAATCATTGGGTTTCTTTACGGAAACGGTGGCATATTTGTGGTTGGCAGTGGTGTGGTTTAGTTGTGGGAGGAACCTGGGTGACCTTCGTGGGGTGAGGAATTGACTGTCTACATAAGAGTTTTTGTCTGGCATTTTCACAAACACTTGAAGGTGTCGCTTCTACAGTGAACAAAAACTAGATAGCGCATTTTTTGAATTCAAACTCGAACTGAATTGAGGCAATTGCGTCACGCACCCCATGTTTTCTACACCACAAGTATAATGAAATGACAGTCGTACCCTTCGTTCTTCTTCTTTGCCTATGTCTTAGGTATCTTAATATCAATCTAATGGAAGTTACTATAAAACCTAATTTATAAAGCTGAATTTATCTAACAACTTTCCTTGCAGAGAGTAAAAAAAACACAACTTATCTATTTTTATAAATTTTAAATTTCCGTTCATTCTAATAATTTGGAAAGAAAATTACCCTATGGTTAAAAATTCTAATATTGTATCCTATGTTCAAACGCTTTTCCTTTTCCTGTGGTTCTTCCAACCACTTCTCCCCACTCCCTTCTTAGAATTTTTTTTTCTTTCCTTTTTATCGTGGTTACTCGTGCAATCAATATTAAATTTTGTTTGCTTCAATTCCATAATCCTATTTCTTTCACTTTCAATTTTATTTATTGTACTTTTCCTTAAAAAATCATTCTTATAAATTATCATTGATCATCTCGTATTCTATTTTTTTTCTTATTGTCCTAGTATTTGCAGTTTTGTTTGTGTCCTATGTTTTTTGGTAGTGTATTTTCAATTCTTATAAATTTTCCTAGTTTATTTTCTTAAAGAATCATTCTTATAAATTATCACTATCCTTTTTATAGTTTCTTTTCCATACAGGAGTTCTTCTCCATGCATCTCACAGATATCAGACTTTACTTCTAATTTTATCGTGTTCTTTCTTACATCTCACTTCTTCATTTTATTTTTTTTTCATCTGTATCCTTGTCAGAATCTTTGAGTGTTACTTCTTTTAATTGACCTGTTAAATAATTAAAAGCTTACACCACCCATCCCTTTTTCCTCACTGTTAGCATCTCATATTCCTAAACCCTACACCCCTTTTCTCCTCTTGAGTGCTTCTCCTCTCCTCCTCCCTCATTTGCTTCTAGTAGTCTCTTCTTCTCTTTCATTTGTTCGATGTCCAAATTTCTTATGATTTCCTTAAGTTTGTATGTGGTATTTGTATATGATGTTTGTATGTGTTGGGATGCATTTCTGGGCTAGATTGAAGGTCGTAATTGCAGTTGGAAGTGTTGAGAACATGTTGGTAGCGGAAGTACGGTTACATAGCTTGCCACACTTAGAAGTGTGGTTAAGAGCTCGCCAAAATTGGAAACGCAGACAACGGTAGCCTCACTTGGAAGTGCGGTTCATAGCTCGACGCATTTGGAGATGCGGTAGCCGCGAATTACAGTTCATTCTCACTGCAATTCCAGCTGCAATTAAGTGTGCTTTCATTCTTACCGTTGTTTAGTATGTCTTTCCACATTACTCTTCACCCTTCATTAATTTTTAATCTTCAACATGTCTCTAACAAATACAGTCTATGCTTTTTCTTACCAGCAAATATATAGGTTGTACTTGACTCAAGAATATTGTCGTAAGGCAGTGAAAGATGAGTTGGATCGTCTTAAACAAGCTAAAAAGAAAAAGAGGCACTTGCAAAAGGCTCTAGCTACTTCTGCTACCATCATTTCTGAATTGGAGAAAATGAAGTAGAAGAAGAAAGAGGAGCAACAGAGACATGATGAAGAGGGCGCTGCAATTGCTGAAGCGGTGTCTTAGCAAGTTTTACTCGGAGAAGATTCAGATGATACTTGTAAGGTTGCTATATATGAGAGTCGATGCAAGACTTGGAATTATAATCACGAACTTGAGCTCTTCATGGGTAGACCAAGAGCTTGTTTTGCTGATGTAGATGGTGGTGGCACATGGTCTTTCACATGCAGGCTTCTTGAGAAGAATATGTATGAACTGCTACATGAAGAAGTGGGATGGGTATCTACTAGATTCTCTGAAGAAAACCAAAGTCAAAATTGAGAAAAAAAACGAAGAAAGAGAAAGGACATGAACGACACTGTGAAATATACCACCAAGACCAATGGAAATTTAACAGTAAAAAAAATTGAAGAAATGGTAAAGGGGTTAATGTAGGATTTATAGAAACAGGAGTTTAGGATTGGTGGTTATTGGAACATTATTAAGTCATCATTAAACTTAACCAATGAAGGACAAAATTGTAAAATGGGAGGTGTAGGATGAGATAGGTGAGGTAGAGAAACACTCCTTTTATCAATTTTTCATCTTTGTTCCTGTCAGAATGTGCAGAAAGAATCTTTGACTGGTTTGAGATTGTGTTTCCTCTTTAATACATAAATTCTCAACGAAACCCTACACCATTTACGTCTCTTCTATCTCTCATTTTGCCTTTATTCTCGTTTGGCGCATTTCATTCTCACATATCACTCTCGCACTTTCCTTTCTCGTAGTTGTCCCTCCGTTCTCGCAGTTCACCCTTGCGGTAAAGGATTCTCCATCGCGGTTGTCATTCTCCGTGGATCCTCCGTCGTGGGTGGTGGTCAGGCTCTTCCCTGGTGTGTGGTGCTTCTTCCTCTTGTGTTTCGTCTTCGCATGGCTTGGAATTCAGGTTAGTGCTTTTATCCTCAACCTTGTTGCATATTTTGAAGATTGTATGACGGATGGTTGAATGCATAAAATTAGATGAAACTGATTAGTAGATAGTGGTAGATAATATGTATGAGGTATTGTGTTTGGATTTGTAAGGACAATTCTCGGAGGTTTTAACCGCACTCGAACTACAATTAAGAACTCACAGATATCCGAATACTGGTTGAGGATTTACACAATTTGAAATGCTGAGAGGTCTCAACCGGAGTTCGAACTCTGATTGAAGTTATCACGCATTTCGAATTACAGTTATATGTTTTTTTATTTTGTTTTTTTTACATTTTTCTGATTTTTTGTCTTTATTATGTTTAATTTTATTTTGATTTGATTTGTTTTTAATTTTTAATTTTTATTTATATGTTTAAATTTTGATTCTTTTTTATATTATTTGATAATTGATATTTATTTATATACTAAATTTATTTAAAAGTTATATGTTTTAAGTATTTGGTTAATATTTTATATTTATTTTGTTATGTCAGAATAAAATTGTTATCTTTATATTTAATATTTTTATGTTCTTTTTATTTATTTCTTATTTTATTTTAAATTTTTATTGTTTTTTATATTTTATATTTATTTAAATATTATTTTTTACGTAATTATTTTTTGTTATTTTTAACATTTTTATTTGTTTGTTAGTTTTCTTTTTAATTTGTAAGGCTTTATTATACTTGTATTTATTTAGAAAAAACATTAACTAATAAAAAAAATTACAAAAAATATTACAAACTAAATACTAAATAAAAAACAAAAACTTATTAAAAATTCAATACAACTAAACACGTATAAAAATAAACTAATCAAAACAAAATTAATTAACACATAAAAAATAAAATAAAAAATATTCAAAACTAAACAACAAATAAAAAAACATCAATATATTACCAAATAATAAATGTTACATTATAAATATTACCATATAATATATCAATTATTAAATAAATACCAAAAATAACTAAATAATATAAATATTATAAATTAAAAATAAACTCAGAATAATTAAATAATCAAATTAAACAAAATATATAAAAGTAAAATGTAAAAAAGAAAAAAGGATCACTGCATTTCGAGTAATGGCAGAGCCTAAATCGGCATTCGAAATGTGATAGATCCTTAACTAACGTTCGAAATGCAGTTAAGGTTTGTCGGCATTTGTATACCGGTTAAGGTTCTATCCTAAGTCGAAGTTCAGTGGTCTTTAACCGACATTCGAATGTCAGCGAGCCCTTAACTGTATTTCAAACACTGATTAAGGTTGTTCTACGAGCTCAGTACTTATCTCGAATGTCGGCTTCACCACCTTTCTCTTCCCACAAACTACAACACCCACCACCAACGTTCAGGACCACTGCCAACAAGTCGAGACCAACACCAAAACGTCTGGCCACTACTGCACCACAACCACAAAAGCTCTCGCACCAAGCTCACACACAATAACACAACACAAGAACAATTAAGTGTTGAAGAAGGGGGTGCAGAGTTTACAGGTTGTGGGAATCAAACCAACATCATTTACTCATGATCACCGGTGTAAAAGTTCATTAAATGAAGGGTAAAAGAGTCCTATGGGAGGTGCAGGCTAAAATCTGTGAGGTGCAGAGAGAAGAACTCTCCATGTAGTATCTTTTATTTTATCAACTTCTATATCCATTATTATAATTGATATTTAAAAATTTTATTTATAACACTCCTATTTAGGATCGAAATAATATGGTCAGCTCAAATAACATTTTATAAGAATAAACATATTAATCATAGTAATAACATACACTTTGATTATATTGAAGTTTAGGATGATTGATTAAAAGATTAAAGAATAAAATGCATTAGAAAAATCTTAAACTATATAAAAAATGTATTAATTTAAATAAAAATTAATGAAGATGTTATAAATAATATTATTCATTAGACAATTAAGTAATTTTAATATATTCATTTTAGTATATATTATTGTTTTACATTTATATCTAATTTGAGTATTAGAATGTTTTTACAAATATCTCGTGAATTCAAACAGTAAGAAAATTCTATTAGTATACATCTCGATTTTCATAAGTAGATGAAAAAATGCATTCCAAACTTAAAAAAAAAAAAAAAAAAGCAAAAAATCTTTATCGTGGAAACTAATTCTAGGCGTATTTTGGCCTACGATAACAATAATTTTCAATATAGAATTTGTACGAATTTATAAAAGAAAGGTGTATAAAATGTTATCTATACTTTGCATTCAATCACAAATTACATATAATATTAATTCTTAGCATGTAACCAATCAAAAGTAGATATTGTGACGAAATAATATCCTCTTTGTTACTTAAATATAAAAAAAAAAAAAAAAAAAAACCTTAAAGTAGATCATTAATTTATTTGAACTCTTCGATTTGAACTAATAAGCTTTATTGTTGGTATAAGTTGAGTTGTAACTTTTTTTTTTTATTTTTTTGGCTTAAACCCTCCCTTGGTCCTAATATTTGTGTGAAAATCTCAGTTCAGTCCTCAAGTTTTGAACTGTCTCAATTGAGTCATAATTTTTGTAAAAATGCACATATTTTACCCCAACCGTTAACTGATCTCAAACGGCGTTAAGTTTAACTGACGTGGTATGCTTACGTGTTGGCTTAATCCCTTCTTGGTCCTCGTATTTGTGTGAAAATCTCAGTTCGGTCCTCAAGTTTTGAANTGTNTCAATTGGGTCATAATTTTTGTAAAAATGCACACATTTTACCCCAATCGTTAACTGATCTCAAACGGCGTTAAGTTTAGCTGACGTGGTAACCAGAGGACATGCTGGCATGTATTATTTAATTATATGAATTATTTTTTAAAATAAGCAGTGTTTCACGTGACACAATGCCTATTATTTAGTTTATTTGAATTAGGGATTTTATTCATCTCTCTGAGAATCAGGGATTTTACACAGATTATCTCGTCGGCTCAAAAAATAAAGTCACTGAAAAACTCGCGTAACCAGTACAATCAGTCTCACAGTCTTTTCTGCAAATGAACCAACTTGGTAACCTATAGGTTCATCACCAGCCTTTAAGCTATTTATTCCACTGATAGCAGAAGATAATTGTTGCACGGTGAGATCAGTCAGCGATTGGGGTAAAATGTGTGCATTTTTACAAAAATTATGACACAATTAAGACAGTTCAAAACTTGAGGACCGAACTGAGATTTTCACACAAATACGAGGACCAAGAAGGGATTAAGTCAACACGTCAGCTAAACTTAACGCCGTTTGAGATCAGTTAACAGTTGGGGTAAAATTTGTGCATTTTTACAAAAATTATGACCCAATTGAGACAGTTCAAAACTTAAGGACCGAACTGAGATTTTTACACAAATATTAGGACCAAGAGAGGGTTTAAGCCTATTCTTTTTTATGATTTATTACATGTGAGTCTTTTTTCTCTTATATTTATTTTTTAGTCATTTATATGAGTATATATTGATAAATAGTTTTGATTATTTGTTCGTATTTGTGGTTTTGCTAAGTATAAATATGATATTATATGAGTTTGAAAGGGATTTGAATTTCTTTTGGACAAAATTGTCTATCTTTTAAGTAAGAAAGTTAATTACAACATTTTAATATTATAAATATCTTAAAATTTGTAATTACATAATTAAGATGAAATTAATCTATGAGTATTATTGAATTGTCTTTTGTGTTGATTTACCATTCTCCTTCTCACTTAAGTTTCCATCTAACTCAGACAGCTGATTACCACACTCTTAAATTCAATCTCACACCAGGCTCATGTGAGATATTCACTTCCCTATCCTCTATATTTGCAAAGTGTTAAACAACATTATCTCGCATTAACCCCGTTACATTTTAAATAACAACGTTGCGAAATTAGAAAAGGTAATTCTCATTATTGTGTACGTTTGTCAGCAAATAGCATAATGTTTAATTGATGATATAATGCGAATCGAATATATATACATAACAAAGATAGGTTAATAATAAAGCATAATAGACAACCGAATGACAAAAAATTATATGATTAATGTGTAAAGCTGATGTACGAAGCGCATTCATGCAAATTGTTTAATGTTATTGGCTATCCATAAACAAACTAATAGTGCAACATAACCTAATTTTGTTGGTGCTATGCCTCCCACTCTTTTCTTAAACCAACCTCTTTAAGGATCTAATAGGTGGAGTTTGGTACTAAAGGAGCATATATATCGGATTACTATTTTTGTGTGCAGTTTTAATGGAACATTTTTAGAAAATGTGTGTTTTTTTTGTTTGTACTGTTTTTTTTAAACTTTTTTTTATTGTATAATTTTAGCTTCATGAATTTAATTCTCTAACTTTTGAAAATATAAGATTCCAAATCTTTTAAACTTAGATTTATATTTTATCAAAGTTGAAAGACTAATTAATAAGTAAAGTATCGTTTTGAGAGTAGTTGATCAAGGTCAATTATCTTATATACACTAAACTCAAAACAAACTCCAAACTGTTTTACAGTTTTTGTTTCTTTTCTTCTTCAAATTGTTCGATGAAGTTAATTATAAAAAGTGTTTCGACGCTTAATTAAGTATAGATTATCTTTCAGTAAACAGAATCAATTCTTGATAATACAATAAATATAATCACCTACATTCTTACTTTAAATCCATACTTAAAGGTTTCATAATGAGCTATTAATTAACATTAATTTAATCATAGATAAAGAATTAATAAACATACTATACTGATAAACATACTTAATTAGTATATTTAATTAATATTACAAAAATATCAGTCAGTCAATAAATTTTTATTAATGATCCACACAGTTAAGGTTGCCTAGACAGTGATACAATACATTATCAAAATCAAGTTAAACAAAAGATCCCACATGTCAATTATTTTGGTTATTGATTTCAAAATTTTGATTTTAGATTTTGACTTTGTAAAATATTATTGAGCTTAAATCTCAATGTCAAGGAAAATATTAGGAAAAAGGTACCTAGATAAAAAAAAAAAAAACCATTCTACAATATTTAAAATCAACTAATTGCTTTTTAATTAGATTTTTAAATAAAAGATGCTTACAATAAGGCCAACACTTTAGTTATGTGATAAAGTAAAGTGAGGGAAGCAGGAATGATAATGATATTACTTTCCTTATTTGGAGGAGAAAAAAGAACAAGGGACCAATAAAACCTAATAATTATTATATGTTAAGAAAATTATATCATAACAATACTCCAAAAAGCATTACAAATATTATTTTATTACACGTGCAAATTATTATACAGACTTTTTAAATTAGTAGTATTAAACAACAAAATTTGTTTTTTTTAAGTATAATTTATTTATTCTTTAAAAATAATTACACAAATAAATAAAGAAAAATTCTTTTTATTTTTATTTTTTGACTTAAGAATTGTAAGCACAAGGAATAATTTTTTTTTGGAGAAATAATGGAGTTTTTTAAAGCAAAACAAATAGTGGCCATATTTAACTTTTTTTTTTTATTTCTTTTACTTCACGAAAGTAGACGAGAGACAACAATAATTACAATAACATGAATGACATGGGAAGATGGATACACAATGAAATCAAATCACGTAGAAAACAAAATAATGAAAAGTGATTTTTGTGCTATTGCATGATAGATAGAAAAACATAATATATGGGAAAAAGAAAGTGTGTACAACATGGCGGACATATATTAATTATATATATTATTTTGTTAAAATTTTAAAAGTGTTTGAAAAGAATTTGTTTTATCGCACTAATCTTATATATTTGAATCTGTTACTCATTCTTTATGATAGAGTTGTGTTTACTTAAAAATGTACAAATACACCTTGAAAAGTAAATTATCTATAGTCCTAAATCAATCATTGATACATATAAAAATATAATATTTGAACATGCTCTATGATTTATACTTAATTTCTTACAAGGAATTCCAATATATAATTGAAAAGCATTAATCTCTTCATCATAGCATAATGTATATAATGGGGAGAGAATATATTTTGTGCTTAAAAAGAATGCAAATGACCCACTCCATCATCATATATGTATGATACCACCTTTCACAATAAGGCCAAGAAGAAACGACCGAGTTCGGTTTTGTATTCTATTTTTTTTAATCATTTTGTTTGGGGCCCTGGTAATATATAAATGTACTCGCTGCATAATAATGACTCAGCATGGAAAATATGTCTTTACAATATATTAATATATTTTTTATTCAACAAAAAATATATAATAACACTATAGAATTCTAAATGTGAGTTTAAGTTTCATACCGAGTAGAAATGAGAAAGTACAATATCATCAAGATGAAGATCCATTAATTCATTGTCTTAAGATTTTAGATAAAGGGTAATGTTAATCTCTTATGTGGTTAGACTTAGATCTTATTGGTGTTGTATCTCTCCATAAACCCAACAAGTGGTATCAGAGCCAAGTTAGACTTAGACTAGTACAATGATTCCTGTATCAAAAGGATTCCTAACATATCTCATTGGTGTCGTATCTCCCCAAAACCTCTTCTCTCAATAAACCCAACATTAACAATAAAATTTCAAACAGGTGACAATATATGTATAAATTAATATTTTTTATTCAGGTAGGTCTTTTTTAAGAGAAATGATGTGTTAATAAAAAAATTTCCAATAATTTTGCAGAGTTGATGTGACAAATATTTTTTTACAAGCAATTGATATGGAAATGTTAGATTAAAAAACAGAAATTGAAAAAATTGAATGGCTTGAGTTCTTCCTTTGAAATAAAAAAAACCTAGCTTCTGCGAAGCTTGCTTTTTCTTTTTGCATGATCTATTGAGACTCATCATTCTTATGTTTCTTCTTTTTTATTCTTGGTGTGCTTGCCCCACTGAAACTCATCATGCTCATGTTTCTTCATCGTTTTGTTGTGTCTTCAATTAAATGAAGCAAAGGAAAAAACCTAAGAGTACACTAGGAGCAAAAATACTAAAGCGAACCTCCCTTCTATGTGAATTGAAACATCCTCTGCTAGCCCCCCATTGTCATTTGTTTAATTGGCATTCTCATCTCTCATTGCCACACATTTTGTCTATGGTGGCAATTTGGTAGACATTGCAGTATGTTGGTTGAATAAGGTGACTGTTTTGGAAAAAAATTGTTAAACCAAATATGAAACATAAATGAGGAGCAACGTGTGAGTTTTTGTACAGGATTATGAAACTATGGTCCAATCAAGATTTTATGAATAACCAATAGGTTGTACTTCCTATGTACCACAAAGGTCATCACAATTGACAAATATGAACTTAAATTGGTTGAATCAGATGACTATTTTGCTGGAAAAAAAAAAAGAGGCTAAACGAGACATGAAACGTAAGTGGTTCACAATGAACAAATAAGTGGGGAGCAATGTCTTACTTTCTCTACAGGTTTATGAAACTATAATCTCAATCAAGTTTTTATGCACAATCAATTGGTTTTACCTCATATAAGGTCATGACAATTGCCAAATATGAACACAAAGTAGTTGAATATGTGTGTGATTGTATCTTAAATCAAAATAACATTTAAAGGGAAGAAGTGCTTCAAGACTTAAATTTATTTGTTCTAACTTATTAATGTACATTGCTATTTATTTAAATATACAAATGTAGAAGGTAGAACATGTAAAGTTATGCTGTAATGAATTGCTTTTGATGTTTAAATGAAAATTGGTTCCAAGTTGTATATAAAGTTTTAATTTGTCGGTCATTATATGTCATACTTATAAAACTATACAAAAAACTCATATGATGTTCCCCACTTATATGTGCATTGCAAACCACATGTTTCATGTATAATTTGACCTCTCTTTTTCTTCTGTAAAGCATTCACCTTATGCAACTAGTTTTGGTTAATATTTGACAATTAGGATGACCTTTGTGGTAGATATGAGGAAAACCCATTGATTGTTCATAAAACCTTGATTGGATATAGAAGTGATGTTCAGCCATTGATGATCATAAGTACATGGATGTACATGGCCAAGGAAGAATTCTTGTTAAAACTCAATGTGCAGAAACAAATATGGGAGCAAAAGCCAAATAAGTGAGGAGTTCAGTCAAACTTTTTGTGCATGGGGGTCAACTGTGAAAATGACCTTGTTTTTTAATTGAACAAAATATAGAAGTGATGTTCAGCCATTGATGATCACAAGTATGTTGATGTACATGGCCAAGGAAGAATTCTTGTTAAAACTCAATGTGCAGATACAGACTTGGGAGCAAAGGCCAAATAAGTGGGGAGTTTAGGCAAACTTTTTGCACACGGGAGTCAACTGTGAAAATGACATTGTTTTTAATGGAACCAACTTTTTTTAAGACTTATTGGACTTATTGGATATAGAAGTGATGTTCAGCCATTGATGATCGCAAGTATATGGATGTACATGACAAAGGAAGGATTCTTGTTAAAACTCAATGTGCAGAAACATACCTGGTAGCAAAGTCCAAATAAGTGGGGAGTTTAGGGAAACTTTCTGCACACGGGGGTCAACTGTGAAAATGACCTTGTTTTTTAATTGAACCAATTTTTTTTAAGACTTGTTGGACTTATTGGATATAGAACTGATATTCAGCCATTGATGATCACAAGTATATTGATGTACATGGCCAATAAAGAATTCTTATTAAAACTCAATGTGCAGAAACAGACCTGGGAGCAAAGGTCAAATAAACGGGTAGTTTGGGCAAACTTTATGCACACGGGGTCAATCGTGAAAATGACCTTGTTTTTTAGTTGAACCAACTTTTTTTTCAGACTTATTGGACTTATTAAAAATTTTAATTAATAACATTTATTATAAAATAAAAGTATTAATTGTTTAAATTAAAGAGAGGAATCTTTTTTGCATACAAATATATTAAATATTATCTTTATCATTTCAACGACATTAATAATGAATATAAATTTTAAATATAAATTTATTATTATCAAAATCCACTCTGCCAAGCTTCAAAATATTATAATTTAATTAAACTATGAAAGTGTACATCTAAATTTATGAATTAAACTTATGAAAAAAAATAAATTCCTTTAATAAGTCTAATAAGTCTTAAAAAAAAGTTGGTTCCATTAAAAAATAATGTCATTTTCACAATTGATTCCTGTGTGCAAAAAGTTTGCTTAAACTCTTCATTTATTTGACCTTTGCTCCCAAGTCTGTTTCTGCACATTGAGTTTTAACAAAAATTCTTCCTTGGCCATGTATATCCATATACTTGTGATCATCAATGACTGAACATCACTTCTATATCCAATAAGTCCAATAAGTGTTAAAAAAGTTTGTTCAATTAAAAAACAACACCATTAAGTTTTACTACTAAGTTGATTAATCGTAGAAAAACAAGATACAAGGTGTTTTAGGGGAAGCAGATTTGAAAATTGGGAAACCTAAGCGACGAGAAGCATTTGCAAAAAGGAAATCAGAAAAGTGAAAGCGAGAGAGTCGAATTGAAAGATGAAGGGAGAAACAGAGGAGGGAATTGTCGTCGACACGATCCCTTGAACACCGGAAGGAGAGAGAGAAAGAGAGAGGGAGTTTGGTTTAGTTGGATGCGAAGAAGAAGTGTAAGAAGGAAGAAAACAAAAAAAAAAAAAAAACTTCAAACCTCTACAACCCTTTAATTCTGTCTCATTTTCAAATTTTTTTAAACATTTACCACATGGACCAATAAGGGAAGTATACATATCTAGTGTCAAAAATTTGTCAAAAGTGGATATCAAAGTATCATTACCCTTAAACAAATGACAATGGCAAACTTGTAGAAGATGTTTCGATTCACACAAAAGAGGTCTTCTTCACCATGTTTGCTTACGGAAGACTCTAGGTTTTTTTCTTTGCTTAGTTTACCTGAATACACAATAAAACAATAAAAGAATGAAAAATAATATTTTAATATTAATTTTTGATATCATTTTAACACTGCACACATGTCAATAAATAAGTGAATAATGGGTTTCAATAAAGCATGCACACCAATAACAATAATGAAAAAACAGAATAATAATAAATCCTAATGGAGCAAGCAAAATGAAAAAGCAAGCAGGATAAAAACTAAGCTTCTTGATTTCAAGTCGCAACAAAGAATAAAGGAAGAACTCACATAATCGAATATCTTCAATTTTAGTTTTCCAATCTAATGTTTTTCAGGTTAGTAGTTTGAAAAAAAAATTAAAAATCAATTTAGAAATTGTGACATTTAGTTGTCGTAAAATTGTGTTAAATTTTAATATTAATATATTTTTTAACCGTTTCATCTAAACGAGAACGCAACAGTGTTAGACTCGACATATTTTGAATTGAAAGCAAATAATGGATGGGAGATTTCAAAATTTGATGATGAAGAATGGAGTGTGGGCAGAAGACAAGTTGTAGGACGAAACACAGTGACAGAACCACTTGGCCACTAGTGAGAATAGAAAAGGCTAAAATGAAAAAAGGGTCAAGTACTAACAATAATCACGGAAGGTACACATCTGATACTGTCTGCATCTAAAGATAAAAAGAAGTTCCAGAGTAAAATTAAATTAAAATTAGGTCATGAAAAGAAGCCACTGCGAATACTTTCTATCAAACATCATAGTTTTACGACTATCCAAACGGGGACAGTGGCCAACATTCCCCACTTCCTCCAATCCTTTTCTTTTACACGCTTCCTCCTTTTTTTTTATGTTTTTTCTACTACTGAGTTAAGCTTAATTCTTATCAGATCCATATCACCTGTTTTCTTTTGGTGTCATTGCTTCAGCTGCCGTGATTAATGAGACTATAGTACAACCGCACGCACTTGTTTACAAATCGAATCAACTCCTATTCTTGCCAGCTACTCTTTTATCATTTTCAATAAATTGAAAGTTGAAATTTACACACAACTACCATTAAAAGTTTAATCATTTCTGGTTTTCTCATTTATCTTTTAAAGCTGAAAAAGAAAAAAGTTTGCATTTTTCAATTAATGAAACCGGCTTAATCAATTAAGTCACTTAAATTTACTAATTAATCACCACATACAAGAGCAACAGATATACGGAATCAAATGAAGCGGTCACGATCTGGGAATTGACCTGGTACCCACGTTGTTTTTTGTTTTTATCTTGCATCTTCACCAAATGGTGGCAACATCATGCATATATATAAACATATTTACACACAGCACCGACCAACGGTGGTTAACATGGCTTTGTTGGTAATAACTAACAGAAAGGCGCCACCGGCTGCGGCGGTTTGAGGGGCGGGCTGTCGACGGTGACAACAATGGTATCCGGGCGCGAAGGTTGGCGCGGGCAAGGCATGGCTATGAACTTGGGCAGTTCATCCCCAGGCATCAACACTGGCAAGCTCTGACCTTTGTTTTGCTTAACCTGCAATAACAACCAAGAAATTAAAATTAAAATAAAAAGAAAATTATATGTATATATTTTGTGGCATGGTTGGAATGAAAAAAGTTACCATGGAGGGTTGGGATTGGGTGAGGGAGGGTTGAGGGTGTGGATGAGAGAGAGATTGGCGAAAAGAGCGTAGCTTGTCCCAGTGGTAGCAGCAGGAGAACATGCCGCTGAGGCTGAAGATTATGATCAAGAGGAGGGCAGTGCCCAAGGGGAAGCCGAGGGATGGTCGAGATGTGTCGATGTGGGATGGGGAGAGATCTTGGCCCTCCATCGTGTAGAGTCTGTGTTGGTGATGTTGTTGTTTGGAGTAGCAGTGGACCTGATACCATTGAGGTAAGAGGCGAATATTAGAAGAAGATAAATGAAAATGTGAAATGCGTTGCAGAGAGTTATATTATATAGTAGAAAGAGTGAGGTACGGAAGAGATAGATATCTGTGGGTTTGGTTTGGTTTGGTGACCCAGGCGTCACTGACAGCGATGAGCGTTACCAAAAGCTGCTTTATCGTGCTTTTCTTATATATCATTTTATTTTTTATTTTCTTCAAAAAAAAAAAAACTTCTCAAATTTCCCTCCTTTAAATGCAACAAATTTATAATATAGTAATAAATATCTCATACCCCTGCCTTAAATTCAATGACAAGACAACAACTTTATTGCTTCTAATAATTACGAAATTTTGGATATTTTTTTCATAGTGTAAGATATTTTTTTTTTTTTACAATTCTTTTAAGAACTGTTAACTTCTAATAAAGACTGATTTTGGAAAATAAGAGTTGCGCCTATCCTATTCTAATAGAGAATAAACGAGAAAGTAACAACTGCAGACGTTGTGTCGGTTGTCTGTGTAAATAGAGTAAAGTGCAAAAATCACACGAAGTTTTTGTCCCATAAATACTATGTTTTTAATTTGTAAAATAATGCTATTCGATAGATATTTGACCTAAAACATAAATATATTTTTTTAATAAAATCATAATTGTGGCAAGCAGAGAGTTAACTTTCAACGTCAACATGCTCGTTGCTTGCAACGAAAAAAAAACAAAAACATATCCATGGTTGCAAGCAAATATGAATGAATATTTATGAAAAAGTAAAACAAAGCAATGCAACTATTGGGAGGCATGGAGGGTTACAGACACCTCGCCACTTCTTTTCTAATGTGGTCTTTCATAATTTCTATATATATAGCTATTAAGACATAATTACATTTTTTTTTGTCAGTTTTCTACAAGATGTGAAACAGTTTAGTTGAGTTTGATTTCATTTGAAATATTTATAAATTTATGTTTTATTACTTTGAATGTACAACATTTCAAGTATGTCGTTTATTATCAGTGTTTTCAAACCAATATGTAAAGCAAATTCATGAAATATAACAAAATATAAATTTCCATGTATAAACAAATTAAAAATAAATACAAAAAGTTATAATTAAATTGTTCTAGTTTATTTTTAATTAGCATTCTCAGATTTTTGGTTGTCTTGCTCCAAAAAACAATCGAAACAACTATATGTCGTTTATAGTTTCTGTATTTCGTTATTAATTCTCTGTCGTTCAAATGAAAGTTATCAAATTTGAAAAACAAAATCTATAAATATTTCTTCTGAACTTTTATACGGAGTTAGTTTAATTTAAACGAAAAATCATAACCTGTGCATACAAAACAAACTCAACTGTATAGGCATCAAATATAGTGACTTTTAATATAATTTTTCTTTATTTTATATAAAAATTGTGTATGTACTTTTGCAAGAGTTAAAAAATAGAGTATTAGAGTTTATAGATTTTATAAAATAATAAGATTTTAAATTTAAAATAATTTAATAATATAAATAGAATTTTTTTAAATTCATTTTATTATAAAAATATTCACAATCTTTCTAAAACCTTTTTTTTCGATTCTCTTTTTTTCTTTATAAATTCTAATTATTTGATCATCTATTTAATGATCAAGAAGTGTCTAAGAGATCACAGTAGCACAATTTCTAATAATTACCGATCAATTTTTAGTTTAGAGTAATTTTTTTTTTCCTTTCACTCTTAGGTTGAGATCATGTTTTCTTCTCGCATGCGTCTTTTAATCTTATTTCCTAGTTTCTTGATTGATCAGAGGTTCAAAGGACTCTCTCTAATTACTTTTATATGTTATGTAGGTGTTCTTAAGATTCCTTGAACTCTAAGCAAGATTTGGTGAGCTGCGTTGATCTACAGTAATTCTCTTTGAGGTAAGGGAAGCTAGCGATTGTTTTTGTGTTGAATTGTAAAATATGAATTGATAGTATTAGGGTGTGTTATTGGTAGATGTTGAATGTTTATGATTGAAATGTTAGTTAATGTGAATTGTTGTTGTGTAAGTGCATTTGATCACATGATGAATGTTGATATTGAATGATTTTGTGTTAAACTAAAATTGTATGGTGAATGGTGTTGTTAAGATGTTTATTGGTGTTGAATTTAGTTAAATGTTGAGGGGAATTGAACTAAGTTGAGTTATAAGTGTTTTTGGTAAAAAATAAGGGGTTTTGGTATGTGAGTTTTTGAGTTAAGGGCTAAAAAGAGGAAATTAAGTTTTAGAGTATGTTTGGATGTGATTTAAGACTTGTTAGACTTGTGAACTAGTTGAAATCTGATCTAGAAATAGGGAGTAGTCCATTATTAGTGTTTTGATGGGTTTTAAGTGTAAATTAGTAGTGAGATTTTGGTTTGGATGTCTTGTGAAAATTTTGGAGTGGTTGGAGTTTGTCTTTGAGTCATTTGTGACTTGTTTAGCTCCTTAAGTTGCTCAAATATGAGCTAGAACTTATGGAGTTTAATTTCGGTCTCTAAAGTGAGGTTTTGGTTATTTATGGATTGGAATCTTGTAGTAATCAAAATGAGTTTAGATTGATTTATATACTTTTGGTTAGGTAAATTTTAGTTTAGCATTCAATTTATGAGTGTTAGAAGTTGGTAAAAGTGTATAAGATAGGTCATGGGGGTTTAAGGGTGCAAATTATGTAGTTTAAGTGTTGCAAAATTACGCAAAGTGGCAAGGCAAGCAAGGGGGGCTCGCTGGGCGAGTTTATGGAAGTTTTGGCAGTGAGTTCGAGTGAAGAATTCTCGTTGGGCGAGTATATAAGGTTTCTGGTAGTGAGTTTCAGAGGCTAAGCAAGCCAACTTGCTTGGCTTGTGAAGCTTGTTGTTTTGTCTCTCGCAAAGCGAGTAGAGGCTGCTCACTAAGCGAGTCTATGCTCGTTGGGAACTCTGTTTATGGTGCTAGACAAAAGGGTTTGAGTTTGTTTTGGTGTTTTGACTTCCTTTCTCTAGAGTGTATGATTTTAAATGGTATAATTGTTTATGTTATGATTTGTGGTATGGTTTGGAACCTGTGATTGAATGGATGTGAGGTTTGTAAGAGTTCTAAGGAGAATTTTTAATGGTTGTATCAAAGTATTGTTGGTATGAATGTAAAAAGTTCGGTCTTGGAGCTTATCCTGACACTATAATGATCAATCATTCTTAATTAAAGAGGAGTGGTACATGTGGTGAGAGTAGGTGGATGTCTTAGTCTAGATGCTTCCAGTATGGTCTAGGATGCGGTACAAACTAACTTTGTAAGTATGGTAGGGTGAAACTCATTAACAATGACTTCCCAGAATAGTAGAAGCTACCACAAATGCATGATCCGTCATAATTCGTAATTCATACTAAATCCGGATTGACTAGTCTAGACCACCACAAGTACATGTCCATGTAAACAAAGTAAAAGTAAATACAAAAAAATTATAATTAAATTATTCTAGTTTATTTTTAATTAGCATTCTCAGATTTTTGGTTGTCCTAAAATAAACAATCGAAACTTATATTATATGTGAGTTTATAGTTTCTATATTTCATCGTTAATTCTCTGTCGTTCAAAAGAAATGAAAGCGATCAGATTTGAAAAACAAAATCTATAATATTTCTGCTGAACTTTTACACAAAGTTAGTTTAATTTAAAAGAAAATCATAACTTATGCATAAAAACAAACTAAACTGTATAGGCAACAAATATAGTGCCTTTTCAAATATATACTTTTTTTAATTTATATAAAAATTGTGCATGTAATTATATATATATATATATATATATATATATATATATAACTTATCTTACTAGAATATTTCCTCCATGAAGAGATAATTTTTTATACAGTTTTCATACGCGAGTTTACCAAAAATTATATTGTAATTCTATATATTAAACATTCCAAAGGGTTGGTTTTATCATTAACATTTCACTCAAATATATAAGAAAAAACTATATACAATTAGAAATGATATTTCGTTTCATTAATCAATGTGAAAAGGATAAATATATATTATTAGAAAAAATAAAAATGGATTTATCTTTAGTCAAATATTGATCAATATATTATAGTTAATAGGATTTTCAATCTTCAAACTCAGAAATAAAAATAATAACAGTATTAAAAAAATAATAAATATAAATATTATTATTGTCTCTGGAACAAATTATCTAAAGAAAATATATGTTACACTATTGAGAGGGAACAAAGTGGTATTTTTTTTTAAAAAAAAAAAATAGACCTCAAACATCACGTACAAAACAATAAAATATAAATAATTTAAAATAAAAAGTTAAAGAAGAAAAGACACAACAATTTTAATATTGATTAGATTTTTATTTTTACTTTTTAAATTTACACCAGTTTTAATTATCACAATGTCAATGAGATTGTTTCTTTGTATTGAAATTACATTCCGACCACACTTCAAAAGTGAAAAAGTTTCTTGAAAATCTATCAAAAAGGTTATATGACTTGATAGAAAACAACATAAAAAATATACATCTTTGTGTAATGAAAGAGAGATTCAAATTGCAAAGGATGTGAAAAGATGTCACGTCTTATGATGAATATTCCAAAAAAGAAAAAGAGTAAGTGAACATGTGTTATAATGATCTCACTAATTGTGTTCAGGTGAAAATTCCATAGATAGATTTATGATAAGTATACTTATATTTTTTTTGTCACTTGTAAATTGGATGATCAATTATTAATAAAACGCACAAAATAACTATCATTAGAACTAGACGATTAAGGAGTCTGATCGATGAATCAATAATTAGAACAATTAACTTTAACTTTGAATAATTTAAATATAAAGTATAATTATTAATAATTGAACTGTAATTAGATCATTATTAATAATAATTTTTTTCTCAAAGTTTATAAATATAAATTTGAGATAAAAAAGTAGATAATTGTATTTAATCTGAATTGTCAAATATTGAACTGTCTTTTGTTTTAAAGTGTTTTATGTGCAAATATTTGTATAAACGGTTATAAAAGTTTGTGAGTGATTGATAGATAAAAAAAATAATTTTTAATAGATATAAATAAAGATTATCAAATAATCCTTCATGATAAAAACAATTTGAAATGATTAGATAAGTGGATTTTTTTTTAAATTTATTCAATAAATTTGAAAACAAATTAATAATAGTAATAAAAAAAGACTACATCTCATTTTTTGTATAAAAAAATAAATATTTAGATATGAATTATTTTATGGATAAAAGTTTGTTAACATTTTGTATTATGTTTTATATTAATAATAATTGTAAAAGTTATGTTTTTTTAACTTTTAAAAATTATTATTATTCTTAAGCATCATAATTATTGTTATGATTAATTTAAAATAACGTCGTGAAAAATACCAAGCACAATATATATTGTATAAAACTATGAAGATAGTGATAAGAACATTCTTCATTAAGAAAGACAGTGAAAAGATTTTGTAAGTTCTTAAATTTATAAAATCATTTGAAAATATTAAAATATATTGTGGATGAGTATCAAAAGAAAGAATATGATGATACATAAAATTGAAGTCTCTGTCTTATATCTTATATAACTCTTTCAAAAGATATTGGATTGATATTCTTATTCTACGTTTTTACGTTTTGTATATGATGGATGTGAATAAAGAAAGTAATAATACTTAAGTTAAGTTGTCATAACAATTCTCATTATTGATAACAACTTTAAAATTTGATCTGTTGAATATTGAAATGAAATGTCTGTTTGAAGTTATTTGTCTTAATTAGAAGACATTTCTTTGTTCAATAGCTACAAGTTGACAATCAACAAAGACAAATATTTATATGTCAAGATCATTTGTTTTCTCTTGTAAATTTTTTATTGTTAAATCGTTTTGAGTTGAAAACACATTAGTAAAAATTATAATAAAAATGATTAAGACACGTTACAACATTGAAATTAAAAATTAAAATCATTTAGATAGAAAAGTTGAATGATACAAATTAATGAAAATTCCGAAATGTCCTTCATTTTGTCAAATACAATCCTAAAACATTGTTTAAGATATAAAAATAAAAATGACATTATTAGGTTAAAAAGGTTATACCAGTCATCTTTAAAGTTTTGGAAACAAAATAATCAAAGTTTGAGAAACACATAAATTTCAATTTTGTGTCTAAATTTAAACACTAAAAATATTCAACATTGTTATAATGATTTATTAAAAAATTACATTTATCATACAAGTTTATGCGTATTATAAATCCTTTAAATACTTACTATTTTTTTTTTCAAAAATATAGAAAACAATTATTTAAAGTATTTTTCTAAATATAGTCAACGGATGATCTAATAACTTAATTAAGTTATTAATTTTGGAGAAAAAAAGAATCAGTACAGCCTAATTTGATTTAATGAAAAATTACTTTAAAGTGAACCCTATAATATACATTTGCAACTTGAGTGCTAGGGAAGAAAGTAAAATGTAGTAGAAGAAAAAGAAAGTCATGTTAAATATGGTAGAAGAAGACATAGAATGGATGGAGATGTTAGTAATACTGATAGCATCACTGTCACCATCTCCATAGATACGATGATATGCCGTCTCAACTTCAAATACTTTCTTACTTTCCTTTTGCCTCCTTACCATATATCTCTCATCTATTTTCTCACTTTACAACAGCCGCCTTTCATTTTCATTGCTCAAAACTTTACCATTATATTATTTTTTTGATGGTAAGATATAATCAGCACATGCTATATTTCTCATCACAACATCATATATCCAAAGAGTACATATATTTAAATGGCTAAAATTAAAATAAAATAATTTTGTTAATTCATAACATAATACGTTGCAAGTACACAAGTTGTCATGCTAGAAATATCCAAGTCACTTTGTTATTTTGTTTCTTAGTTTGTAATAATAGTGTTATCCAGAAGCGAGGAGTAGCTGGAGCAAGTGGACATTAGCTGGTTTTTGAAAGGATGGAAAACAGACAACAATGGATTATGGTTATTGTCTGAAACTGATTCGTCATATGGGACTTCCAAAACCCCTCGTGTCGAGGCATATACATCAAGTGTGAGATTAGACTTTTTAATGGGTGGTTTAATAGCAGTCTGATAACGGGTGGAACAACATGTTCAACAACAACAGAAATCGTTAGAATAGGTTTTAATCTGACTCTGATACCATATTAGAAATGAAGTTATGTTTAACTCAACTCTAAATAATCGACTTGTAGAGTGAGATTGTAAAGTGAGATTTGTATCTATTTATATAGACTTAAATGACCATAAACTAAAAAAGATGTTTTTATGGGACATTTTTGGATTCAGAGAGGTATTTGGATGAGATTAGATGAGCATCTACGAGATTTTTTTTTAATGTCACGCAAATGCTCCCTTACCATGTATCTTGCAATGTTGGGACCATTTCACTTCAGTGCCAAATCCATGGAATCCAAGCAGTATATGATGCTGCTTCCACTTCCCCTAACTCTTTAATATCAACACCCACCTATAATATGCTATTCATTATGCTACTTTAAATATATATATTCTCTTTCATTCTTTTATATCTTTATACCTATGAATAGACTACAACTCAAATCAAATTTTATATATATACATATTTGTGTGTGTGCGCTTTTTATAGATATATATATATATATAATTACAAACCTTTTTTTTTTCTGCTGCGTATTGTCCATGGAATATATCACGCACGTTTTGTATAGTTTTGGATATTTTTTTCTCACATTTTCTCTCGTATTTTAAAATTGATCAAAACTGAAATAAACTATGCAATCCACAAAATTAACAAGAGATAGGAGACTTTTGAAATAAAATTAAAGTTTAAATATATTTTTAGTTTTAAGCTTTTATGCGAAATTAAAATTTATTTATATTCTAAACTTTTGATATAAATTGGTTTTTATATTCTAAAGTCCTTCTGAGTAATAATGTTAATTCTATTTATGTGTTTATTTTTTGAATAAAATCAATCATTTTTTAATTTTTATCTTGTTTAATATTTAAATTTATTGTATTTTTTAGTTTTCTTGTGATTTAGTTATTTTATGTTTATTCTACATTTAATATTTTTTAAGTGTTTGAAATGAGTGAATAAGAAGTAAATACAGTAAAAAATAAAACAAGATTAACTTCAAAAGAAATATGATTGAAAAAAAAATATGAATGTTAAGGAAAATACTTGTACTAAGTGTCACAAGAATCGCACACAATGTTGAAAACACATAAAACAAACAAAGTTGTAGGGTATTAGGCGACATATCATGAGCGTTGAGCATCATAACTCTTGTTGGACGAGACATGCTTGAACAGGTGGCGCTAGACGATGACTCACAAATGCCAAATGATGGTTGTTAATGACAGGTGATGGTCTGGCAGAGGTTGCCCTTTTATGTTTTACTGATTACGTTCAACGATAGAGACATTGAGATGTAAGCAATGAGTATTTAATTATGTTCTCCTTGAGGGTTTTGGGGGCATTCCTCATTTTCATGACATGACTTCACTTTGACTACTTGAGAGAGGCCCTTGGATGTTGCTAGGGGTGTTGGAAGGTTTTTTCTTCTCCTCTTTAGGCCAACATCATCATCTATGTTTATTCTTTCCTTTTCTTTTTCTTGAAAAAGAAGATGAATTGTGGATTGTAAGTGGAAAAGCAAAGAGGCGAGATTGAAGAGTGAATCAACTGCTAGGTGCCTTGAGAAAATGTTTTTATCTTCTTTATGGTTTTAATTTCTTCTCTATCTGTTCAATTTGTAAACCTAAGTTCTCCACCATGGAAAGCTAAATCTATTGTTGAGGTTAGATGTAAAAGACTAACTTCATGTGTATTTTGTGATGCTACTACATATGTTTTTCCGTTCCAATGTTAGTATATGATTTTTATGCTTAATGTTTAATCACCCATGGCTTGATTGTTGATTTTTGAAGTGCTAAATGTCTTTTAAACTTAGAACTGAAATTAAGCACTTAATGGAGTTTGTATTTAGGAATAAAATAACATGGTTCATTAGTAATCTTAAGACCCTTAAATTTAATGCATGATTGACTTGTTGAGAATTCAAAGAATTGAAACTTAATAAGTTATCATAGACTCAAAGTCACTATAAATAGGATTTGAGTAAGTTTATGAGTTAATTTTAACTTGAAAAGAAATTGAGATATCTATGAACGTACAGGGATGAATGGATGACTTCTAGTTTTAACAATTGTAAATATTTTATGTGAATCTGAATGTCTATTTAAGATATGGATTGTAAGAGTTGTCACGTGTTACACAAATCCCTTAGCAGATAATGATAAAATAAATATATTTATTACGTTGTAATCCATAGACTTGTTGTTTTGTGTTAAAACTAACCCAATTGCATTACATTTTTCTAACATGACAAAAAGTGCATCTAATTAATGTTTGAGCCGTATAACACATTTCAACTTGAATATCAATTTAGAATACTATTTAACATATAATTTTTTTATCTTTTCAAATTTAAAAATAAAAACGTATGAAATATATATGAATTTCAATTTACAAACTATAAACATATATATTGTAAAGTACTACAGTATTTTAAATTTGTAATATTTTTTATAATTTTATGATAACATTTGATTGAACGATAGTTAATTGGTTAAATTATGGGTTAATTAATATGTTTTTTATCCCTTAAGTATCACTGATTGAAAGGTACTTTTCCAGAAAGTACTTTTTCTCAATTAGAAGGTTTCGATATCCCTTTAAGTTTTTTTTTTTTTTAATTTTTACTGTATTAAAATATTATATTTTAAATTAATTTATAGATTATTTAAATTCTTTTGTTTTTTATAATATATTATGTAAATTCTTTTATTTTATTTAATTAAATAATAATTATTAATTTAATTTTTGTTTTACAATAAATTAATTAAATTAATAATAATTATTTAATTAAATAAAATTAACCCATCGTAGATTTTACTTGCGGGTACCTGTACTCGTGGATTTTTTTGCCATCTCTATATATGACATTCCTTCAACGGATGTCAACATCCCTTGAAAAAAAGAATTGGGAATGTTAGATTAAGGTATGTGGCATTCCTTCAACGGATAATGTTGAAGAAAAGAAGTGAGAATGTTAAATTTTTGGTTAAATATATGTTTTAGTCCTTATATTTGTGCCCAATTCTCAATTAGGTCCTCATGTTTTTTTTTTGTCCCAATTGCATCCTAATATTTGTAAATTTGAGCCAATAAAGCCCTCTCCGGTAACTAGCCACTGACGCTGTTGGCACTGTGCCGATCTGTAACGGACATTTATTGTTTAATTTAAATGAGTCCATTACGTGGAATTTTTATTCAAAAAAAATCATTTAAGTGACACGTGACAAGTATATTTGTATTATATTTGTATAAAGTGTTTTTAGTTAAGTTGGGGATTGAAATCCCTCTCCAAATCCCTAACTCAGAACAAATTTCCATTATCTAGTGTAACATACACTAACAAAATCAAAATCCTCTCCAAATCCCGTGCCTTCTTCTCTCTTCTTCCTCCTTCTTCCTCCTTCTTCTCATTTTCTAAATTCCTTTTTCTTCTTGCAGATTCAAAAGGACCGTGAATTCGACGAACTCGCCGGAGAAGAAACAACAAGGCACACCAGAAGCACACCATCTCACCACCACCATCCTCCCACGCCCATTATCAACACTAAATCCAACACCCACAAGAAAAAAAGATCCGAATCCGAGGAAGATTCCTCCGTGTCTTGCAACAAATGTAGGCCACACTCCAGAGACAAAATCTTCATACTTCCCTTCGATCACGCCGCCAACAACAATGCCTCCCACACGAAACAATTTTCCTCTCTCCTCGCCAGCCCAAATGGCATTTTTAGGTCCCTTGTCTCCAAACTCACCCGCAAGAGCCCTATGTCGTCGTCGCACCACAACCCTCTTCCGGCTTCCAGAGAGGAACTGTGGAAAATGGCGGTGGCCGAACTCTCTCACAAGCTCCTCCACGCCACTAGGAAACGGGACGAGGCCCTTCTCGAAGCCTCCAAACTCATGCATTCCATGGGGGAGCTCGAGAAGAAGCTCAACAAGCTCGAACTCTATTGCCACAGCTTGAAATCCGGTCTCGAACAATGCGCTAACGCCGTCTCTTCTCCCACGCCCTTCAAACAGAGTCAAACCCTTCACCAGGACGCGGTGATTCAACACTTCTTGGTGGCGGTTTCCGAAGCGAGATCATCCGTTAAGCTTCTCTCTCGTTCCTTGACCATGCAATTGAGGCACATGGGAAGCAAGGTGTATGAGAAAGTCTCGTTTTTGCTCCAACCTTACGACGTGAAAATCTCCTTCTCAAAGAACCCCAGAAGCCTGTTTTTCTACCTGGAGGCCCTTCTCAACCTGAAAATCCCTAGCTCATATTGGAATCCCTAATCCCCAACTTAACTAAAAACACTGTATACAAATATAATACAAATATACGTATCACGTGTCACTTAAATGATTTTTTTTAAATAAAAATTTCACGTAATGGACTCATTTAAATTAGGTTTAATAGCCAATTTTGTCCCCAGTTTCGCTGACAAATCTCAATTTAGTCCCTCATTTTAAAAGTGTTTGAAATAAGTCATCACTTTTAAAATTTTGAGTCAAATTAGTCCTTTCCGATAAATATAACTAACGACGTTAATGCGATGATGATGTGGCATCAGTTAATACTAACGTGTCATAATTTAGTGTTGACGTGTTCCTTAATTGGTTTTATTAACAAATTAGGTTTTGGAAATTGGGAAAAAATTGCCAAAAGTTAAGGTTTCTTCTTCTTGGGAAAAAAATAGTTAGGATATTACCACCCTCAGACCCAAAAGCTGCCAAAAACTCAAAGATGCGAGCTTCCGAAACTCAAACTCAGATCAACACAAGAAGAGGCAAAACCCCAAACCCAATTTCAAAACTGAAGACCTCACTTTCTCAAATCGCAAAAGAGAAAAAAGGATCAAAAGCTCCAATTCAAGCCTTGAATCAACGTAGAAGAAATAGAATCTCAATCCCAGTTCCCAATTTAAGAAACCCTAAATTCAATCTCAATTCGAAATCCCCATTGAGGGTTTGTGAGTCAGAGTTGTCTCTATTGTGACACCCGGGCACTGACGAGGGCGGGGAGTGATCGCCGGTGCAAGAGGCATGGTGCAGGGGGCACGGACAAGGAGCGGCTCCTGTCAGGCTTCGAGTGGAAGGGGCACATGGACGAATCGAACATACACCGGAATGAGAGGGATCTGGAGACTGTATAGGTATGAGACTATACAGTTGAAAGATAGCTTAAAGGAATTGATTTGGCTACCCATATNACCAAAATGCATTTACTTTTCGGTAGCCTAACCCTTAAGAACTCC
>NC_028361.1:10294056-10331323 GCF_000741045.1 Vigna radiata var. radiata | reverse complement strand
TGTGGGGGCAGTCAACAGTCCCTGTAAGTTGCCGGGGCGTTACAAATGGTATCAGAGCCTAGCCTCTCCTAGTGGAAGGGGCACATGGACGAATCGAACATACACCGGAATGAGAGGGATCTGGAGACTGTATAGGTATGGGACTATACAGTTGAAAGATAGCTTAAAGGAATTGATTTGGCTACCCATATTACCAAAATGCATTTACTTTTCGGTAGCCTAACCCTTAAGAACTCCATGGTTAAGCNTGCTTAGCCTGGAGTAATTCTGGGATGGGTGACCTTCCGGGAAGTTTTCCCGGAAAGTGTGCGAGTGAGGACAAAGCACACTGGAAAGTCTCGTGGTGATTTGTGGGGGCAGTCAACAGTCCCTGTAAGTTGCCGGGGCGTTACATCTATCATCGGCGATTGAGGGTTTGTGTGAGGAATGGTGGAAGGAGAATTTGGTGGGAAGGGAGTCGATGATTTCGCAAAGTCCCCCTTTCCTCCTGTCTCGGTCGCTCACGCTCAACAAGAAGGTGGACGTGCACAAGGTCTGCCTGCTCCGCGAGGCGTTCACTCTGTTCGATTTCGACGACGAGAGCATCAATGACTTGAAGCTATTGTTGATTCTATGTATGATTTCGCCCTTGTATTTGAAAGCGGAGGATGAGAGGAGATTTCTTACATTTGTCTTTGGGCTGAGCCATCAGGTTGGGAAGGAACTGTTGGCGATGATTCGATCTCAAATTCCCTTCGGGAGAAAGTCGATGCTGGAGGCTTACGAGGACATTCTGTTTTCGGGCGTGGAGAGCTGCCCAAGGGGATTCGAAAAGTGAGATAGAGAATGAATTCTTGCAGGATTTGATTGATGCTACCATACAAGCTGCTTCTGGACCTTTTGCTTCGTATATTAGGAGGGTCTTGGGAGCTTTTATTAACCAGAGGACTATCGATGCATGTTCCTTTCTCCTTTTCTCACATAAACCAATCTCAAATTCTTTCCCACACTTCAAACAACACAGAACAACAAGGTTTACTTTAGCTTCAAGAGCTTCGCCAACAAAAGATAAGGAATCTGGAATCTTTAAAGACCACACCTCCCCAACATTTAAGCAGTGAAACATGATTTTTTTTTTAAAGATAAACAAACAACTCAGCCAAACATTTCCCTAGAAAATCAACAAAGAAAAAGAAAATTTCTATTTTGTCCACAACCCAGAATAAAATTCAACACCCAGTTTCTCAGAGGAGAGAGAAGGGTAACGAACGAAAAGAAACCGAAAGAGAGAGAAAGTCAAAGCTCAAACCCTTGAACCCAGATCCCAAACTTTGCAAGGCAACTCTCAACAACAACAAAATTCAAAACAGAATTTTGGAATAATAGGTTTCGAGAAGAATCAAACGACAAATAATAGAATCCGTGAAGCTAAATAATAGAATCCGTGAAGCTCAATAATAACACGTAAGATGGACGATTTCTCGGAGCTTCGGAGGAAGGTCTTCAATGGATTGAAGGGAATTGGATGATGATGGAAGTTTGGAAGGTGATGGATTTAGAGAAGAGAGTTTTTCTTAGATAAGAAAGGAAAGTTGGGGTTTTGGAGAAGAGGGAGGGAGGGATTAAGCACATAAACACCCACGAAGTATGACATGTAACTATTACTGGTGTCAGATCATCGTCTCATTAACTCTGTTAAGTTAAATTTAACGGAAGGGACTAATTTAAATCAAAATTTTAAAAGTGATGACTCATTTCAAACATTTTTAAAATGAGGGACTAAATTGAGATTTGCCAACGAAACTGGAGACAAAATTGGCTATTAAACCTTTAAATTAAACAATAAATGTCCGTTACAGATCAACACAGTGTCAACGGCGTCAGTGGCTAGTTAACGGAGAGGACTTTATTGCCTCAAATTTACAAATATTAGGATGCAATTGGGACAAAAAAAAACATGAGGGCCTAATTAAGAATTGGGCACAAATATAAGGACTAAAACATATATTTAACCTAAATTTTTTAAACTGTAAAGAATATTTTTGAAATTTTTAAAAACTTGGTGGTACAGGAAGCAATCGGGTGGTGTAGGGACTAACCCTCTCGTACTTAACAGCCTGTTAGTTCTTAGAAGCTAACGGACCAAATCACGTAACGGAATTGGGTCTTTTTCCAACAATAATGGGCCACGGGTATGGGTCTTTTTCCAACAAAGGCAAACGTCCATCGTGTAACCCATAACCTGACCCAAAAGATTATGGGATTCTTATAAGTGAAAATTGATTATATTATTTTAAACATCATAACATTATTTTAGAAATAAAATAAAATCCACATTTATTCTCTTAACTGGAAAATGAAGGTTAATGGTTCACAGTGGATTGTACCTTGTTAGGAGTGGTGCACGCTAAGGTGTGGTTGGTCCTTCAGCAGAGAAACACAAACTCACAACGCACGCACGCAGAGTCGCGGTCACCAATTAAAGGGTTCACACGTGAGTGTAGAGTAGGAATTTAGGATGGGCCCCACCTGTTTCATTCGCCACAAAACATAAAAAAAGTGGTTTGACCCTACTGCGTTGTTGCTTTCTCTGTCAGTCACGAGCCACACACGTGCCAACTCTTTCTCTCTCTCTCTCTCTCTCAAACTCCGTTTATAACTCCAACGCCATTAATCCACTATTCAGCTTTCATCCAACGTCTCAGATTGAAGTAACTAAAAAAATAGAGAAAAAAAAGAGTGGATAGCGGCAAAAGCGGAGTGGTTCCGGCATTGGGTCCCTGTGTCGTAGCAGAGCCCCGCAAAACCTGAGCCTCTCAACCAAATCAAATATTTATTTCCTTCCTTTCAATCTTATTATATGTCTATTTAGATTCCAAAAATCAATGTTGTGTTGTGGCAATAGTATATTGTTAGAGTGAGTCACAAATAAGATTAACGAATACCCGTAATTAAATTAAAATATAATTTATGATGTTTTAGGCAGTATTTTAAAAGAAAATTTGAAAATGAATGAAGTAAAAAGGAATTGAAATTAGTGAGGAGTGACGTATGGTGATGATAGGGAAGTAGTAGGGTAGGGTAGGAGAGGTATGAAACATAAAAACAAAGAAACATGAGTATTAGGATTAGGAATAAGGATTGTAGCTATGGGTAGAGTCTAGAGAATAGGCATAAAGAGAAAGAGAAAAATTGGTAATGATGAAAAAAGATGGGTGATGAGAGTGGAGGGTGTTATCTGTCCTCCTCAACACCCGGCAAACCCATTTCAATTGCCGCATTCTTGTCTCCCTTTACCTTTTTCCCATTCTTCCACTTATCTGTTTGCATTTCAAGCTTTCATGAGAACCTGTTATTATGATTTATTAGGTCATTAGAGCAAGCCCGACATTGAATTGAATGTGCGAGACAGTAGATGATGGTATGGTTGACTTGTACCACAAGCAGAGATCTGAAAATTGTGTGTGAATCAGAGGATTATGCCATGATTCCCCTGCACTCATTATTTATGTCCGTAAAACCTTCACCTATGCCCTTGGATACCTTTCCCACATCCAATAATCATAACGCTTTTCTATTAACTATTTCATATAACATTAGTTTATTCAATTTAGTAAACTATTCAACAATTGTACTCGCACTGACAGTGAAAATCAACTTTACCTTTTGCATTTGCGCATGAAAAATACACTATCATTTGATGTTCATCAAAGGAGTTAATTATATTTCCCTCTCCTTCTGTATTTTCTAAACAATTTCTAGTACACCACGTTTTAAGTTAAACAAATGTATAAAAAACATAATAATCAATGATAACCTTGTTGACTAACATTTATTTGGTATTGAAAATTCATTCATTCATAGCCATCTCCACCCAGATTAATCACATTAACAATACCACACAAGGGTAAATGCGACATTTTGAAATTCCAAACGGGGACGTTGTAGCACCTGTTAACAGCGACAAGTTATTTTAATTTCGTGTCTCCATATAGTGAGGGAATGGACGGTTTTGATTTCTCCGTCAGAATGCATCGCTACCGTCCAACGCAAAATCCGGAGTCCATATCATTGTTTTTAAACTAACATACGTTCTCCGTTTTGCCCCTCAGTACCATAATTGCGTTTAATCGCTTTTGTTTGGTTTTTCCGTCTTAAGGCTTCATTCATTCAGCTTCTCCACTCATATCTCCCCAAAAGCTTTTGTTTCTTTCTGCTTATGGAAGGCCCTTAAACTTTCTCACTCTGCTTCGCTTTCTCGCTTTAGCATTTTCTTGCGAAAAAATTCCACAAAATCAGTAGCAGTTTTCTTCTGTCTCTGATCTACCAAAACTCGCTTCCTTAGGTGCGTACTACTTCAAATTCTCTTCTCTTACTTCTAACTGTTCCTCTTTTTTCAAAGATTTCTTCATCGATTATCTTTCTCGGCACTTTCAAGTGGAATGTACTCCTATTTTCTTTCTTTTTTTCTTTTTTTTTTTCTGAAAAGAACTGCTGAGGAATTTGCGCGAGCGCGGATCTACTTAGCTTCTGAGCTTTGTGTTTAATTATTATTTTGCTGAAGAGGCTGAGGTTGTGAAGAAGAGTGAACCAGAAATAGGAAGGGAGTAGTAGGGCGTCCTATTTTGCTAAGTCTTCAGTTAATTACTAACTCGAAAGGTTGTTTATGTGTCTTAATGTTGTGATTCTGTTATGATTATCTTTTTTTTTATGCTTAACTCTGTAACAGTAAAAGGCATGCATGCTAATTATTTACTTTTACTTATTTGTTTTTCACTGTGATTAGTTGTTGGTTGAGTTGCTAGTTAATGGCGTGATCGTTATGATTGGACCTTTTTTCATCATGCTGAAGCGTGATTTTCTCATAAATGGTGTTCTGTTGTTAGCATAGGGCTTTTTGTGTTGCTGTTAATTTGGAGTGAACGATGGATTTGACTTTTACTGTTTCAGTTTTTGGCAGTTTGGTTTGATTGTGTTTGGAATGTGATGTCGCCGCCGGCGGTGGTAGCGGAAGAGGATGGGCTGAGCAAGGTGTCGTCGACTGTAGCGTCTGGTTCTTCGCAGTCCTTGGATTGTTTCTCTCAGAATGGGGCTGGATTGAAAGAAAGGAATTACTTAGGGTTGTCTGATTGCTCATCAGTGGATAGCTGTGCATCTACTGTGCCAGGCTTGGGTGATGAGAAAAAGGAGAACATGAATTTGAAGGCTACGGAGTTGAGGCTGGGTCTTCCCGGGTCACAGTCACCTGAAAGGGATCCCGATCTTTTCTCTTTAAGCTCAGCAAAGCTCGACGAGAAGCCACTGTTCCCTTTAGTTCCTACTAAAGACGGGATTTGCTTGTCGTCCCAGAAAACTGTTGTTTCCGGCAACAAGAGAGGTTTTGCTGATACCATGGATGGGTTTTCTCAGGTTAGAATAGATGCTTGAAGTTCTTAATATTGTTAGAAATGAATTTTTTTGCTGTGTCTGAGTTTAGCTGTCGCAATCTTTCGTGCAGGGGAAGTTTACTGGTAATACGGGGATGAACGCAATGCTGTCACCTAGGCCTTCTTGTGCTCAGCCTTCTGCAATGAAAGAAATTCCAAGCAAGTTGCAAGAACGGCCTTGTTCAGCTAATAATGGAACCGGTCATAACCATACAGGTGCTTCTATAAGTGGCAGTGCACCGGCTTCTAAGTAAGTGGAATCTATCAACTCAAGGAATCATAGTTTTCACGAGATTTTAGAAGTTGGACAAACGAACTCCTTAAATTTGATTTTCCTTGTGTTCTAGGTATGCTAATTACGTAAAATCTGTTGTGCAGGGCACAGGTTGTCGGTTGGCCTCCTATAAGATCGTTTAGGAAAAACTCCATGGCCACTACATCCAACAAGAACAATGATGAAGTGGATGGAAAACCAGGTGGTGGCGCACTCTTTGTGAAGGTCAGCATGGATGGTGCTCCCTATCTTAGGAAAGTAGATCTAAGAAGTTATTCAACATATCAGGAGCTATCTTCTGCTCTTGAGAAAATGTTCAGCTGTTTTACCTTAGGTGAGCTTCTACTAATGATTTGTTTTAAAAATTATTTGATGGTTATTTTAATTTTATTCTGGATTGTGCCTTTGGTACTTGTTTACAATCAGGTCAGTGTGGTTCCCATGGAGCTCCCGGAAGAGAAATGTTGAGTGAGAGTAAGCTGAGGGATCTTCTGCACGGTTCAGAGTATGTCGTCACTTATGAAGATAAAGATGGAGACTGGATGCTTGTAGGGGATGTACCCTGGGAGTAAGTATACCTAAATTCTTCGAGTGCTTTGTATTTTTTTGTTCTCATTATGTTAACTATAACCTGAAAAGGTGTAAAGGGTAATAATTATTAATGGGCACATATGTAATTTCTTGCTAATTGCGAATTATCAAACAATTTGGAAACTAAAAAAAATTAATTGGAGATCGTTTTGGTTACTAGTCGTTGAGGTGATAAAAAATTAGAGCAAGAGTATGACATCGAGCTCTATTTGTGGTGTAGATGATTAATTGTTTGTGTATATGCCTTGAGCGCTGAGTCTAGTGATCAATCACATGCTTGCTCAAATCATTCAATATGTATGCTGGCGTTATTATTTTCCAGTATTTTGAAAAGACCCGAAGTCAAGTTTTATTAGTAATTCCAGAATCTTGCTTACTTTACAGTCATCTAGAAGGATAACCGACTTAGTTCGATTCCAAAAATTGATAATAAATGGTTAAGTGCAAGAATTAATGACCAATGCTATCCTGTTATTTCTTCTTTCGGCCAATTCTTCTAATTTTAGGAGAGTATACACTAGAGAATATTAAGGATACAAAATAGTTGTAAGTTGTATGAAATAACAGCCAAATTCCTTTAATGTGCTATTCAGGGGCATGGCAACTGAGAGCTTGCTAAAAAACTAGTTTTTGTGCATAGCATATTTTAAATGCGAAATATGCCGTTTTTGACAAATATGAACTGGAATATAAAATGATATATTGCTTGAGTACAGCAACTCTCAATTAACGGGCAAAAGTCCTTTTCCGAAGAAGAAAGTAGGTATATCAACTCTTTAAGATGTTCTCAAAACATTTTCTTTGCAGGAACGATATATACTTTGATAGAGTCATTTAGTATGCACCATATTGATCTATTTGTAGTCAAATTTCAACTAGTTTAACAGATATAAATATAGTTGATAAAATAGAATGTACTGCAAGTCTGCTGCTTTGGTGTTTGCTATAGAGATGAGGTTGGAAAGTGAAGTTTAGCACATGCTGGCGAGGAAGAGTGAAATAGAGGATAACGAAGGGATGACTTGCTTCTTTACAGAATGCCTGAGTGGCAGTGGCTAATGAGTGGGAGGGGAAAGTAGGGGGATTGTAATGATTAATTCAGGTATGGGGCCTTTGGGAAGGGATGAAGCATACGTATACTCCTCGTTTAGTCTGTAGGGATTTATTTTTATCTTTTCTAGCACCGTTTCTATTATTTTCCCGTTTTTTATGTATGGTATAGACTTGAACAGTAGTATCAATCTAAAGAATTTTATCATGGCTAGGGCTTTTTCACCTGAATACGATTTTTACTGTTAATTCTGCCATATATCTTGTTGGTATATGCTTTATGTTCTTGTGTGCAAATTAGTCAATATTTGTACCAAGAAATGAACTTACTAATGGAATGAGATTTTTGCTTTCCCCTACTGGTTTACATCCCGTTTCCACTCAACTTCATTTCTACAATTGTTGCAGAATGTTCATTGATACTTGCAAAAGGCTGAAAATTATGAAGGGTTCTGATGCCATTGGCTTAGGTGTGTATTCTCACCAATGATTTATTTTACCGTAACTCGCTATGCCTAATGTGGAATATTCACGTGAACTATTAAATTGTGATCTACTTAATTTGAGACGGACATATGAACTATACCTGCTGCAGATTGTTATCCTAACACGTTCTTAAGAGATAACTTGAATATCTGTATATGCTTTTCCGAGGAATATTTCAAACATTTATTTATGCAAAATTGCGTGTGGTTTTGTCCTGTAAAACTCAATATCGATTAACCGTTAAACTAAATGCTGCAAGTCAATATATATTGGATATTTGGGTGCAGTTTTAAAAGGAATTTTTGGCTGCTAACATATTGCAACTTTACCACAAAATTTTAGTGGTTGGATTATTTCTGTTGTCAAGGGAACTGCATATAGACCCTTTTGTTTTGAAACTCTAGCTAATGTCGATTTAAATATTAACAACAATAATAATACTGTTTACCTTATATCAAATAATTATGCCTCAGTTTGCTTAAGTGGAGTTTTTTTGCCTCAGCTCCCAGGGCCATGGAAAAGTCCAAAAGCAGGACTTGAGGTATTCGGGACCGCCTTTTGTCTAATCAAAAGCTTTATTGCTGGATCCGTAGCGGGAAAAAAGGAAGATGACTGAATTCCCTGAGATCCATGGTTTAACTCCATTCAGCTGTTGTTTTTATGTTTTCGAGTCCCTTAAGAGTTTTTCTTGGTTTTGTGTTAATTTGTTACCACTATAATGTCATATGAAGCTACTTGGAAGATTAGTATTTGTGGAGTCTGTAATCATTATAGGAATCTGTTTGTTTGGATGAATCGAATATCTGTTGCAGCCATCATACGCTTCTAACACTATGTTTGTGATTTGTGTCTCACTCGCCTATTCTTTTTCTTCCATATTCTTCAATAGCATTCTTTCGTGTCTTCTATTACCATGTGAAAATGGATATGGGTAGTGTTCTTAAAATCTGGTCTGATATTAGTTGACACCTCATTGGCATTTATATTACTATTATTATTATTATTATTGTTTTCATTATGTTACGTATGAACCAAAATATTCAATACATTGTTACGGTAAACGTAAATTGAGGGTTTGGAGGGCAAAAGTCATGAGTTTAGTGTATTATGATTCTGAGGTTAATGGACATTAAAATATTATGTTTTGTAATAACTAGAGACATTGGGGCTTGGAGATTAATAGTCAAATGTAAGTTTTAAATTATAGTCTCTTGTTTGAAATATACAAGAGATGATTTGTCTTACAAATAGTATGTTGTTATCCTATTGTCTCAATATGAAAGTTCTTTTTCCTTTCCAAGAAATTGAGAGGTGGTGAAAAAAAAGGTCTTACGTACAAATAGTATGTTCTTATCCTATTGTCTCAATGTTCTTGTTTGTTTCCAAGAAAATTGAGAGATGGTGAAAAATTCTTTTGTAGAACCAAAGAACTCGACTTGGACGAATGTCTATACTATAGCATTGCAAAAATCACGTATGACAAGTTTGACTTTGAGAAGATTATAAGTGTAAAAACTTTAAAAGAAGCGTGGGATATCATAGAAAATGTGTATAAGGCAAATGTAAAAACTTTAAAAGAAGCGTGAAACATTATAGAATATGCGTATAAGACAAATGTCTTACTGAAGTAGGTGAGGTTTCAAACATTTAGAGCTGCAAAGCATGAGGATGAAGGGGACAAGAGGATTAGCCGAGTACGTTATTTGGGTTGAAATTGTGGCAAATCAACTCAACAATGGAGGGTGTTGCTAGATAGTATAGGTGAAGATTTTGAGATCATTGACCGATGACTTTGAAAATGTGATGTATGTGATTAAGGAATTTAATAATTTATCAACGTTTATGGTTGAAAAGGTCATCCGGTCCCTTGAGACACACAAGCAGTGAATGAAGAAAAAGATGGAGTCACTTAATACGGGTTTAAGTCAAAAGCAACAATTGAAAAGTTACATTACACCCAAAACACTCGAAGCAAAGGAAGAGGTCAAGAGGTAAAGGAGATGGTTGCAACGTCGAGGAAGACATAAAGACGAGACAAGTCAACTTGGCCAACAAAAATGATGCTGATAAGGAAGTCAGTGGAGAGATGGTCGATCAAGCACCTCAAACATTTAGTGCTTCAAATGTGACAAACTCGACCATTATGTAAATGATTGTAAATTAAACAATTTGGTATTTTTTACAAATTGGTATCATAGTTTTATGCTTTGAGTACTAAAAGAAAATAAAAGAGTGAGAGAGGAAAGTCAAACACCGTTAGGAAAACAATGAATGCTTGAGTGTTTTATGAGAGAGATGACAAAGGTAGTCAACGAAATGAGTGTGCCACAGTTGTCAAAAAAGATCAATTATGACAGTTGGTGTTTGTAGATGAAGGTTCTTCTTGGATCCCAAGATGTATGGGACATAGCAAAGGACGAGTAAAATGAATCTGTGGAGGGTGAACTTTAGACAGTGACCTAGATTGCTGCATTGAAAAAGACACGGGTGAAAGACAGGTCGACTTTGTACTTTATGTAAAACGCAGTGGATAAATCAGGGTTCGAGAAAATAGCTAATGCGAAGTCAATCAAAGAAGCCTGGGAAATTCTAGAGGTGACGTACAAAGGAGATATCCGTGTGAGGCAGGTTTGAGTACAAACTCTTTGAAAAGAGTTTGAACATATGGAGATGGTTGAAAAGGAGAGATTTTCCGAGTTTATAGCTTGAGTGCAAAAGATGACCAACCAACTCGGAATGAATAGAGAAGAGATGTCTCCTAACTGGATTGAGGGAAAAATCTTAAGAAATCTGATGGATGATTTTGAAAGTATTGTAGTCACTATTGAAGAAACAAAAGATTTGTCAACTCTCAATGTGGAGGAGTTAGCCAGGTCATTAAAGGCCTACGAACTAAGGAAGAAAAAGAAGAAAAAGGAACCCAACGATCAAGCACTACAGGCACAATTTGATTCGAATGAAACTCAAAATACTCAGAGTGGAGGATGAGGTGGAAGTGGCCAAGGATATCAGTCTAAGTCGGAAGTGGAATCTTCAAGTGTGGGAAGCATGAACATTATGCAAATTAGTGCAGATAAAGTAAATGCTACAAATGTGGTAAGACTGACCACATTGCAAAGTATTATCAGGTTGAGACAAATGGGGAGACAAATCTCCTTACTAAAGAGACTGGGTTCTGGGATGATGAAGAGACAAGAAATATTGGTAGAGAGCCTGGATGACCAATGGGCACTAGAGAGTCCAAATGTTTCTGTGTGGAAACCAAATAGCCTTATTGAACTTGAGAACAACTCGGTTAGCTCGGTGGTGCCTTTGCACAACTCGAAGGAGTATGAAGGGATCCCAGGTGAGTATGAGACAAGCTCGATCAGCTTACTTGAATTCTTAAATAACTTAAGAAGCTTTGCAGAGAGTGTGGACATGGAGAGCTTAGTCCCAACATTGGATGAAGTGAGTTCGGTAAATGGTGCGACAAATGTAAAGAAGGCAAACTTGGAGAAGAAACTCAAACTAAAAGATGAAAAGATTAAGCAGATAGAGAAGCTTCTGGATGAAGCTGATGAGATTATGAGTAAACAAAGAACCAAGCTTGAGGAGATGAAGAAGACGATTGACAAGGAGGAAGAAGCATCTAATGTCCTTGAACCAAATGAAAACGAGAAAGAAGAAGATGAAGATTTTAAGAAGAACTAGGGTATAAGAAGCTCAAATACTAGGATAACAAAAAATTTGATAAATAAAATTTCAGACAAGATGAAGAAGTCGGCCAAGATTGTTGAGAAGTCGCCTAAAGTTAGAAATGAGTTTATCGAAGTTACTGAGAAGTTAGGCAAAACAAAGAACAAGTTGGCCAAAGCATTAGAGAGTTCAACTAAGGTGAAAACAATACGACCAACATGAAAAAAATAAAAAATCCAAATTTGATTGAAAGAAGCAAACTTGATGCAGGATGATGCACATGGAAAGTTGGAGTCCAAGAATGAAGGATGGAAAGATTTAAGTTTATGGAAGAGATTTGTTAGGGTAAACTTAAATCTAAGGTGTTTATTAGTATTTTGTTTGAGTCTTAATTTATTAGTTTAAGACAAGTAATATTTAGTTTGATTTTGATAGAGATAAAATAGGGATGGATAATTTTTGATTTTCCATTTATTTAGGTGCAATTTTATTTTATTTTGTGAATATAAGATAAAGATATATTAAATAGTTTTTTTTTTATTTTGTGTCAATTGATATTTTGCTTTTAGTTTTTATTCTTTGAACATGGCTAAAGGTCGTATTTGCACCTATTTAAAGGGTGTCAAGGTTCAATGAAAATAACCACAGTAAATTAAAAAGTCCTATCATAGTAAGTGTCACATTATTTTCTATAGAACATACCCTATATATAAGGAAACATGAAAGTAATCTGATATTCATTGCTCTTTATGTTGATGATCTTATTTTCATGAGAAATAATGCATAGATGATCAAGGAGTTCAATTAGGTGTCAAACAACTTAAGAATGACATTTTTGTATCTTAAGAGAGGTATGCCAAAGAGATCTTGAACAAGCTCAATATGACAAGTTGTAACCGGGTATAGAGTTCTCAAAGTTCAATGGCAAAGACTGAGTAGATGCCATCAACTGTTGGAGTTTGGTTGGAAGTCTTTGTTACTTGACAAGTACAAGGTCAGACTTACTACTAACCATTAGAATATTAATCAATATATTAAGGAGTCGAGCTACACACATTGGAAAGCACGAAAAAGGATACTAAGGTATGTACAGGGAACAATATCACTCGATTTATACTACACTACGTTTACTTGGCTCTCAAATAAGCAACTTATACTACACTCAACTTATACTACACTACGTTTGAGTTCAACTATGTATTCTTCATTAGCAACACGATGTTTACTTGGCTCTCAAAGAAATAACTATGTGTGTGCGCTTGTGTCGTTTGTCCATGTGTATATATTTGTGTGTGTGTGTGTGTTTTTTAAATTAGGAAAACAATTGAGAATAATGACATTTATATTTAAATTAGTTAAAAAAAGAAGAAAATAATAATGACTTATTACGAAATATGTAGTGTATATGTCATAAAAAACGATGTAATAACATTTTTGTAATAAAAATGAAAGTTATTAGGATGGACCTATCATACTAATTACCTTTTATTTAATCTATAACCAAAATTTTACCTCAAATTTAAGCTATTTATGCTCCCTTTGTTTGGAAAATGGTGGCAGACAGATATTTATATTAGATTTTTTCTTCTTTTGGTGCATGCAACATGAACGTGAGTAATGTGTCTTTTTGTACATATTTATTTTTTCAACTTAGTAATTACAAAAGAAAATAATTTTGTTCGTGCGTGTGTTTACAACTCCTTAAACCCATCATAACCTAGTCCTTTGACTACACTTACCACAAGGAAATAACTCCACATGTCTAGGTTAAACGACAAAGTTGTACTCCCTCCCTCTTAGTTAAGTTTCCCTTCATTTATGAACTTTCCACCGTGGTGGAAAACAACTTGGAAATTTTCCTCCATGATGTACAAAAGAAACTTATATTTAACCTATAAAGTAATAAGAAAACGACGAAAATAAAATTTATTAAGAATATATGCAAACTACAACCCACTGAAAAAGACATTCCAACAACACTTTAATATTGGGGGATCATATTGCAATAAAAAACAAAACATGATAGACCATGCAACATTGTGGGACAACCATAAAAGGACAAAATCATCAAAAATTCAATGAAAAATGCATTTACTAACCTAAACATGTGATTCACCTCGAACATTTTTGCCACTGCCTTGCACGTGATTCATCGCCAAGAGCTTGCTGATTTCACCGATTTAGCACCGATAGATCACTCCAAAATCTTCACACGAAGCCTACTTTCTCACCACGTATACGATTTTTCGCACCCACTCAACAATTTTTTGCCTCGATAAAACCCTATTTACCCAAAAATCCCCAATTTCGAACCTAATCAACAATGAAATTAAAATTCCATTTCTTTTAATCAGTTTTAACTCAACTAAACGTTGCGTTTTTATTGATTTAATGTTTTTTTATTTAAATGTTGCGTTCTCAATAATTTTATTTCAATAAAATTTAAATATGTAAATAAAACAAATCCAACTCAGTCCACCATACTATGCCACATTAGTATAACTTGATAATGTCACCTGCCACGCATAACATTTTTTAACGCCGTCCACCCAAATTAATGACGAGCTCTAAATTGATTCAATTTTTCACATTCAAGGACCTAATTGAGAGATTTTAGAATACGAGGACCTATTTGAGACGATCCTGCAGAAATAAGGATGTTCGAAATGATTAAACATTTTCTTAATTAGGAAAAAATTGAAAATATGACGTGTATAGTTAAATTTGTAAAAAAAGAAGAAAATAATGATGACTTATATATTACGATAAGTGTAGTGTATATGTCATAAAAAAACGATTTAATAACATTTTTGTAATAAAAATGAAAGTTATTAGGACGAAACTATCATGCTAATTACCTTTTATTTAATCTATAACCAAGCTTTTACATCAATTTTAAGCTATTTACGCTCTCTTTGTTTGGAAAATGGTGGTAGACATATATTTATATTACATTTTTTCTTCTTTTGGTGCATGTAGCGTGAATGTGAGTAGTGTGTCTTTTTGTACATATTTATTTTTTCAACTTAGTAATTACAAAAGAAAATAATTTTGTTTGTGCGTGTATGTGCGCTTATGTGTGCAGACATTTATGTATGCATACATCTGTATGTATGTGTGTTCATGAGTTTGTTTATTTATGTGTTTGCACTTGTGATGGAAGCACGTCTAGGCATCATACTAGGACAACTTCCTTGAACCAGAGAGTGCAGCGGAATGGAAAATGAAGTAACGGAAGTTGGTGCATGTAAGGTGTTTGATTAAAATGTGAATGAAGAGATGGTGAGTGTATAGAGTCTCAAAGCTTAGTAGGCCTTCCTACCAGGGAAGGAAGCTAGAGGAGAGCGAGAGAATAGTGACACAAGGTCTGACCTCTGAAGTATAATGAAATGTTGTTGAATTTAATTCAAGCTTCTTATACTCTTGGGTCAGACCTTGTGTCACTATTCTCTCGCTCTCCTCTAGCTTCCTTCCCTGGTAGGAAGGCCTACTGAACTTAGAGGCTCCATACACTTACCATCTCTTCATTCACACTTTCATCAAACACCTTACATGCACCAACTTCAATTGCTTCATTTTCCATTCTCCTACACTACCTGGTTCAAAGAAGTTGTCCTAGTATGATGCCTGGACGTGCTTCCATCAGTTGGTATTCAGAGCAAGGTCGAGCACACTTCAAAGAAAAGTTTCTCACATCTCTGTTGTTCGATTTTGTTTTTACTATTTCGCGTCTCTATTATGAGTTTTCTTCAAAATTTCTGAGTTGTTCATTGATCTTTCTTCACCGTCTTGATCTGATTTAGTTTGTGATGATTTGAGTCGACTCTTGTTTTCATTTTATTCGGTCTTGTTTTGAGTCATTTTAATTGATGAATCATGTTCTGTCATGTTTATAGTCATGTTTAATTGCTTTAAATGTCATAAATTTTGTGTTCAAAGCTATGTTTAAGTTTTTCTGAGATTCTGGATTATATGATCAGTGATTGCATCCCATATGAGCTATGATACATTCACTGTGAGCTCGGGTGCATGAAAAGTGACCTTAATCTCAGATTTCAAGCGTTGTTGATGTGTATTTTGTTTCTGAGTTTCTTATTGAGGTCAATATACATTAGTTATGTGATAAACTGCTTGATTGAGAATTTGGCATTGAGATGCATCTGATTGATTGAGCCAATACCGTGTGTGTACCATATAAGCAATGAATTGCGTTGGCAAAGTTTGGTTACACTGAGAAAACTCCAATAGAGTCTCATTTGCAGTTGGCCGATTTGCATTACTTTGCTTGAGTCTAGTTTTTCTATTTAAAATATGGTTTTAACACTTAGATCATTGTTAGCCATATTCTGCGTTATTCTAATGTTTGTTTCACTTTTGTCTGCTATCTCTGAGTCCTGTGATTTGTGTACAAGCTGTTTCAACATCTGAGTCAAAGTTTGGTTGGTTGAGTTGCTTATTTTGAGTGAGTTTGGGGGTTGAACCATTGAAATTTTGAAAGAATTTATTTCTGCTTCATTAAGCTGTTTAAACCAGTTTGAATTATGCATTAAAAACTTGCTAAAACAAAGAGATTCTTAGTTTTAGCTACCTTGTGTGTTTTCACTACTTGAACCACCAGATTTTTTACCCATTGTTTTCTTTAACAAGTTGTTGTTTCTATGTTCTGAATTTTGGAATTGGTGTATTTGAAATTGAGTTGTCATTGCAACAAAAGCTTGGTCATTCTGTTTACATGTAAATTTAAAAATTCAAAAGAAACATTTACATAGTTCTAAAAAGCTAAAAGACCAATGCAATTGACTTTTATGAAAGTTGATGCATAAGAAAAACTGCCTTTTCTCTTAGGCATTTTATTGGACAATTTCAACCAATTCTGAACTGAGTTTAAATTTGGTGCAAATGCAACTTGTTTGGGTTTTATTGCTTTTAACATCTGATCTAGTTTTGTTCTTAGGATTTTGTTTCTGTGTCGATCTTTCTAAATTGCCTTTCTCTTGCTTGTCTTGATTGACCTTCTTGTTTGTGTCTACATTACATGTAAAATTTGTTCAGTTGATGTTAATTGAAGCTTTTGTTGTTTTTATAATCTAGTCTAGAGTTGTCTTAAGTAGTAGATCTGTTGTGCTGTTATTGTTTGTGGCTATCCTGTTTTGTCTTTAGCTTCACTTTTCTTTAGCCTAGCCCTTTCCTGAATTGAGAAGTTGTTTCACTCTGGTTTCTGGAATTTGAAACAAAGGTTGTGTGCTTGGTAGCATCTTAGGTGGTGGTGGTAATAAAGACTCTCCAGGCTTGAACTGCCAAGGGGAATATCCCTTCCAAACTTTTCATTTGTGTGCTTTAAGTTTCTAAAGAGAAGCCTTCAGAAATAATCCTAGGAAAGTTTCTAAAGAGAAACCTCCTTGACTTTTGAGATGAATGAGAATTGAATTTCTGAACCCTAGAATTAATTCTCTCTTGAAAGTCAGGCTAGAGAGTCCTAGGGATCTGCCTCTAACCACCTTCCGAGCACACTCTTCCATTTCTCCATTTTTCATTTTTCCATCGTGCTTCCATTTTCTCTCTCATCCACGACGTAATCCTCCATGTTGCGACTCCTTTAACAGCCACATCTTTAGCTGCTCTACGCATTTGTCAGCGTCTCAATCGCCACTTCATTTCACATTTCACTCTTGCGTCTCCTTCCTCGCGAGCCATTTCTCCCTTGACAGTTCTTCATCAACGCCAACCATTTTCGTCACTATAAGCCTCTTTGCCTTCACAGATTCGCCATCTCTTTTACCATTTCTTCCACTTTCACCGGTTAACTTTCATATTTTAGGGTTTCTTCCTCCTTTTGCATTTTCCTTCCAATTTGACCGTTTAAATCCTCTTTTACTCTGTTTAAACACCTTTCCACCGATTGATCTTCGATTTCCACCGATTAAACCTCCATTCACACCGATTAATCGGTCAGGTTAGTGTTTCCTTACTGTCCTAGGGTTCCTTCGGTCTCAAATTTGGGTTTCTTCTTGATTTAGGGTTTTCTCCAATCGATTTCAATTATCTTGGTTCATTTAGGGTTTTCAACCTCTCTTCTCTGATTCTTTCTCGATCTAGAGCTTTGTCTTCATTTCCGCTGCGTTCATATTCTCTAGAGGAAGCTTCAAGGAGTTGCATCGCCTTTTTGGTGTTCTTCTTAGAGTGCTCTTCAATCAGCTTGTGTATGGATACATTTGTTTGTGTGTATATATTTGTTTTGTTTTTTTAATTAGGAAAAAAATTAAAAATAATGACATGTATATTTAAATTAGTAAAAAAATGAAGAAAATAATGATGACTTATTACGATATTTATAGTGTATATGATATAAAAAAAACAATGTAATAATATTTTTGTAATAAAAATGAAAGTTATTAGGACAGACCTATCATACTAATTACCTTTTATTTAATCTATAACCAACCTTTTACAACAATTTTAAGCTATTTATGCTATTTTTGTTTGGAAAATGGTGGCAGACATATATTTGTATTAAATTTTTTCATTCTTTTGGTGAATGCAACGTGAAAGTGAGTAGTGTGTTTTGTTGTACATATTTATTTTTTCAACTTAGTAATTACAAAAGAAAATAATTTTGTTTGTGTGTGTATGTGTGCATATGTGTGCTCACATTCGTGTATGCATACGTTCGTATGTATGTATTCATGAGTTTGTTTATTTATGTGTGTGTGCTTGTGTATGAATATGTTTGTCCGTGTGTATATATTTGTGTGTGTTTTTCTTAATTAGGAAAAAAATTAAAAATAATGATGTGTATATTTAAATTAGTAAAAAAAAGAAGAAAATAATGATGACTTATATACGATATGTGTAGAGTATATGTCATAATAAAATGATGTAATAACATTTTTGTAATGAAAACGAAAGTTATTAGGACGGACCTATCATACTAATTACCTTTTATTTAATATATATAACCAAGTTTTTACATCAAATTTAAGTTAGTTATGCTCTCTTTGTTTGGAAAATGGTGGCAGACAGATATTCATATTACATTTTTTTTCTTTTCGTACATGCAGCGTGAACTTGAGAAATGTGTCTTTTTGTACATATTTATTTTTTCAACATAGTAATTACAAAAGAAAATAATTTTGTTTGTACGTGTATGTGCACGTATGTTTATTCTTCTGCAGGTGATCAACATCGTACCCACACTACTTGGCTCTGAGTTACGGCCTAACCAAGGTTTCTTCATAAAAGTCTCTAACTCTTCTCATTCAACCTATGTCTCACTTTCGAAGGAAGACAACGAGCTCATATTGAATAATAAGTTGCAACTTGGATAATTCTTTTATGTGGATGGAATCGAGGCTGACACACCTATCCTTATTCTTCTTGGTGTTAGAGCACTCCCTAGATGCAATCCTTTTGAAGGTAATCCCAAGTACTTAATGCAGATGTTAGAACAATCAGAGCATCCTCATAATGATGGAGTTAATGGTTCCAAATCAACAGATTTAACAAAAGCCAAAGAGAATCCAAGTTCAAGTTAGAAGATTGTTACTAAAGAGGAAAAACTAGGTGTTGCGTCCAGGTATTGTTGGTATCGGAGGGAGTATTTTTTCGAAGAGTATAACGCAGCGGAATTAAAACAATGAGAGCGGAAAGCGTGTTCGGTCATAGTTAAAACGAAATTTGCCCTTTTTAGCAAAAGTAATTTTCTTTCAGAAAATTAATCAAACAGTTGATATGCGTTAAATAAACTGAGTGTAGGGAATAGAAAAAATCACACGAGTATTTTTATACTAGTTCGATTCAACATAATCTACGTCCAGTCGTTAATCACTACAAAGAGTGATTAACAGTTCCACTAAAAAATAGTTTTACAAATTACAAGATAATGAACAGAATATAAAACGAAGAAAACCACTTTACCAACTTGAAGAGAACCGCTACGGCAATCGACCAACGATTCGCGAGCTTCTCCTTTCACAAGACCAGGCAGAACACCTTGCTAACTTGAAGAGAGTCTGCTCCGACTATCGACACATGATATGCGAGCCTCTCCTTTCACAAGACCAAGCAAGGGAACAATGAACAAAAGCTCTCTAAGAACGTTCCTCTGACACACAGTGTTCTAACAAGCTTTCTCAGTTCAAAAACGTTAAGTTCTGAATTCTCCAAATCCAAATATATAGCCAATTACACTGAATGCCAAAGGTCAGCTCCCAACTGCCATGAATAATCGATTATTGTAAGTGATAATCGATTATTCAAGTTCGTTACAGAGTTTTCAAAAAAGTGATAATCGATTATATGAAGTGATAATCGATTATTGTTTCATGATAATCGATTATTCTAGTACAAAAACATATGATAATCGATTATAGCTTTACCATAATCGATTATACCAGTAAAAATTACAATGTTTCAATATTTTCCTACTACATTCAAAATCTACAAGTTGCTTTTTAAATATTTTCCTACTACATTCAAAATCTACAAGTTGCTTTTTAAATATTTTCCTACTATATTCAAAATCTACAAGTTGCAGCATCATCAAAACTCATCTTCAGGTTTTACCAATATTCCCTTATTGGTAACAGGTATATGCAGGGTCATCTGAATCCAAACTCAAAGCTTAACGGGCTAGAGGCTAATGTAAGAAACAAAGGAAATGATCTAGAAATGGGCACAAATGGTAAAAAGGTGGGATCTGCGAAAGGAAAGCAACTAGACATCAAAGGCCAGGTATGATTCTTGCTATGGATTCCATTTTCTAAAGGCTCAAGAATGTATGGTTGTATTGTAGAATTTACTTCGTTCTATGTAGCTTTGGAGTAACTGGGAAAGTGAGAGTGATATATAGAATCAAGTATGACTGGCCTTGAATGAAATTTGCAAAGAACTTCAATGAACTTATCAAATACAATCAGTTGGATAATTTTGCACTGTTGTTGAAAATTATTCAATAATAGATTTTAGCATCACAGGTGCTCCCGATGACTCAAATTGGCACTTGACTTGAAGCATTTTCACCAAAGCAAGACGTCCCTCAATCTAACATTTGGAAAGTTGTCACATCACCTTCTGTACGCACACAATAGTTCTACTAAACAGGAAAATTTGAATATGAATTTGTTGTCTCGCGCTAAAGATAAAAGCAAAAGCAGTGAGACAATTCTATGGTCTTCTTTGCCAACCGAGCTTCTTAGGCCCGGAAAGGTGCATTCTTATTACGTGTCCCTCTATTGAACGTAATTGAAACATTGATCATTGTCATTAATTATCAATCCAAAGCGTGACGTATTAACATTAAACGTGCATTCAAACATGTGTTAGGCTTAAAACAAACTATATCTAATTCGATTAGAGCATTTGGATTTTGCGTATTAACATGATTCTTTACTTGACAATCGTACAAAACCTAAACGTAATTTCCTCTTGGCCACTTTATTTCCTTTTACCGAAGGTTATTCTTAGAAGGAAACATCTAGCATCTGAGCTTGTAGTACAAGCCCAAAAAGAAGTGTCTGCAGCAACAACCATAGTTAAATGCCTAAGGTATATATTGTCTTTCATCTAAACCTTGGTACTCGTTAGTACATAGACGATACATTCATTCTGGAGTAATCAAACGCCTTCATCAGTTAATTTGGGTTACAAATGAAAGTATAGTCCCTTTTGCTATTTTGTGTCCCTTAAATGTAACCTCTTCATCGGTTTTCAGTATGTTTGCCAACATATGCTCTTTCACATCTTTAGATAACCCTCATGCCACACTAAGCAAATTTTTTTCTCTCCAACAGCTCATGGACCTACCAAAAGGGTACGACTCAATTGAATGATAAATCACTTCAACTATACAGAATTTCAACACCCTTAGAAAAGCATTTGTTTGGAAAATGGTGTCAGACAAATGTTTATATTAATTTTTTCTTAATTTATGTGTTTTTTATTTCTTATTTATTGGACGGTTTTAAAAAAAAAATCCAATTTTAAAATATCCAATTTTTACTAAACTATATTGTCTTTAGAGAATGAAAAAGAATAAGAAAACTAAATATATATAAATAAATATAAGCCACAAAATCAAGAATTACAAACACATTTATTTTTTCAACTTAATAATTACAAAAGAAAATAATTTTGTGTGTGTATGTGCACGTATGTGTGCGCATATTCGTGTATTCATGTGTATGGATATGTCTGTATGTATGTGTGTTCTTATATTGACATTGTTTATATATGAACCTAAGTATGTTGCAACATCATTGAGTGTATGTCATGCAATATGGCTTAGAAATGTTCTAAGAAAACTAGAGATGAAACAAGAAGGAGGAACTTCAATTCGAGTAAATAACAAGTCAGCTATTGAGTTGACAGAGAATCCAATCAATCATGAGAGGAGAAAGTAAATTAATGTGAAATTTCATTTAATTAAAGAATAAGTAATGAAAGGCAAGTTGGAGATGGTACACGTGGAAAGTCAAGATCAAATTACAAATTTGTTTACAAAACCATTGTTTACTGTCTTGTTCAAATAATTACAAAAGTTTGTCAGGATAAAATATGCATTTGAATTTAGAAAGAGTTTTGTTAGGATAAAATTAATAGAGATGTTATGTTTTAAAAGAGCAAAAGTTATGAGTTTAGTGTGTTATATTTTAAATGTTAATGGTTATTATAGTATTATATTTTATAATAATTGGAAATATTATGACTCGGAGATGAAAAAGTGAAATGTAAGTCTTATTAATTGTAGTGTCTTGTTGATATGTAAATAAGATTACTCACAATTTGAGTGTTTTTCTTAATATACATTGGTTATCGGTGCAATCAGTTATGTTGTCAATAATAATAATAGTGAATCAGCATAATAAAACACAGGTATTTCGTGGTCCTATTAGAAAATAACATCTACATAATTGAGAAAAAAATAAAATAAAAATTGAAGTTTCTAACCTTTTGTAGTTATAGCATTTACAAAATATTGATTTTGGTGCTAAAAGGATATAATGTTATGATTCCTATTGACTTGCAAGTGTGAGTTACTTTCATTATAATGAAAAATACTGTGTGCAAGGTCCTATTGACTTGCCATTTCTGTCAAACATCTTGTGTTGGTAGTTTCTTTCTCTCCCTTATGACTTTCACATTACTCACAAGCATAGAAGAAAGCTTTTCTCAGCTTAAATAATTCAATTAACACATTTCAGTGCTTGTTGAGAATTCCAGTCTGAAATTTTGGGCCAGAATACAATCTAATGTTACCTTAAACGTTGTTGCTTAACAGATCTATAATTTATCTGATCTGGGCTTATATTGATACTTTAAGGAGATGTGCAATGGATTTACGCTTGACTGTATTTGAATGATAAAGTTTCAGAGGTCACTAGGAAATTTCTTTTTTCATCTGTCGATGTTTTCCAATTGCCATATCATGACTGCAGATTTTCATTTTCAAACCAGAATCTCATCAATGCTTTGGTGGTAATCAAATTGCTTAATCGAATTCATTGATGGCATAATCAAATTGCTTAATTAAATTGAAGGCATAAAAAAAAATTGTTTCTCATTATCTTTAATCGCTAGTTGTTTGTAGGTGTCTGTTGAAAGAATCATAGTAATTGGTTTTTTGAAAACTAATTTGGAAAGGGAGGCAAAAGTAGAAAAACATTTCTCCAAAATATTGAAAAATCCAAACTTTATTACGAAAACGGAAATCTTGAAATATTATTCTTTACACCATAAATCAATCTCTATGAATGTTATAATCAAAATTCCGTCTTTACCTTAGATAATTTGAGATATGGTCAAACATGACAAGCCACGCAAAACGAGGAAAAAACTATAAATATATTGATGTAATAATTGTGCTACTTTTTTATACGGCAAATAGATTTAAGGTTATGATTCTAATCAAATCCTATTACACATCTTTCATTCTTTTGTTTTAAAGATGATTCTAGCAATAGAAGCAACAGACTTATTTAGAGTTGGTGAGCAGTGCCACCTTTTGGCAGGTTTCTGCATCTTATTGCAAGATATATATGGAACTTCATTTAAGTCAGCTTCTTTTGACTTCTGATTAGTACTGTTGAACTTTATGGTTATTGATCAGATTTTATGATTTATATTAGTTTAAGCATTGTTAGTAATAATATCCCAGGTTAGTGCAAGAATAATTATTGACCAAAAGCATTAAATAATTAATAGAAGTACACTTATGGTAGTTTGTCATTTCTTCCAGATTCTACGGATTATAATGTTCATTTGAATTTAATCATGCTCTGCTAAATGGCATATGCTAATATGATGGCGTTTCCTCTAAAGGAAACACAACATATGTATGATAAAGCTAAAACCTTAGTGCGCATAGCCTGTTAGAGTTAGCTAGAATGTTGAAGGAAATGGTAGATAGGTACAATATTCACTGTATGTCAAACCGTCCAACTTTGTGGTTTGAGTAAAAAAAATTTCCTTTAATGGTTAATTTCTCTATTGAAGTTAATTACTGGGTTGGTTAAAACCAGATAGCCCTTTTTCACTGAACTTGATTTTTGTTGTTTTGGGACAGTGGTGTCTAAGAGAGAGATATAATAATCCAAATCCAGAATCTCAAAAGGGAATTAGTAGTGTTGGAAGGATTAAGTGTAATCATTACCTAATAGTGGAGAAAAGCTGTAGTGGTAAGGTTGGGTATCCATTATTGATTTATTGAAGTTAGATGTCAGTGGTTTGGAATATTCTTACCCTTATGTGATATAAAGTTACACTTGTAAGTTTCTTGATATGATTATTTAACCCTACCTCTCCAAATCTGTCACTGTTTTTGGATTAGTTTCAAGATAAGATAGCATTATTTATTTTTTAATGATGAAGACAAAGCAACACATAGTTGCTTGTGTGATATCTAAATGCACTATAATCAGGGTTTAGATATGTGTATATATATAGAAATTTTAGGTTTATCTAAATGCACTATACCAGATTTTATGTTTAATTTTTTTTGTCTTCACTGTACATGTGTGTATATATAGAAAAAGGTAGCATGGCACTTGCTCATTAGGTGAAAAAAGAATATTAAAAGAAAAGGCAATAATCCAGATGCACATGATCATGCTCAAGATTGTAAGATCAGATTTCCTTCCTTGCCGATGACAAGGGCAAGTAACCACCAGTTTGATTAACCTAGCTGTGATAAATAGCAAGCATTGTAGAGCCAAACTTTAATTTGTGGATGGTGACACAGTGTCATAGTCATTTTAAGGTTGCAACTTCATATCTGAGAAAAAGTAGACAATGAAAACTGAGGTATATTGAAGTCCTATTGCAGCAGCAGTGATTATTTGAATATTAGGAGTTTCAATATGCTGAGAAAAAGAGGAAAACAATAAAGGAAAAAGAAGTTTGAAGATGCTTGAGAGCCATAGAAAGTGAGCAATTCAGTGGTAATCAATGTTCATATTCCTACTTTGATTTTATTAATAGTGTGGACTTAATGACAAAATATATTATTTAGTTCCATTTTATTCAAAAGCACCATCATTTAATAACACCACTATATATAGTGCCTGTTTGGAAAGAGATAGATAATGTGATTTTAAAAACAAAAAATAATTTTAACTACAAATCCTCATATAAATTGTTGCAAGGAATAATAATATTGTCAGTTGACACTGATATAAAGCTTAAATTTCAACCATCATATAACAGAATGCAAATTCAAAACCTCCCCCACCATCCTTAAACCGCAGGAAAAAACACATCCACTACTTAATTCCATGTGGGAAAGGACTATGATCTTCTTGGAGTGAGAATAAATAATATTAGTTATTAGTTCAAAATTAGTAACACAACTATAAGTGTCTAGATTATTTGAATTGACATATGTCTTTTGGACTTAAAATACATTAAATTGATATATTAATGAGTTAGTCTGACTCCTTTAACTTAAAAATACAGAATTCAATATTGAAAATTAGTTAAGTGTGATTTTAATGGAATTTTAATGAAAATGTAATTCTTTTGCAAGAATAGAAGAATTGATGCAACTAAGGCCTAAAGACTAACCCTGAGTGCTAGAAAACAGTTAAACAAGATTCAAATTTTAATCGTCACGGTTAAGCAGGTGATTTGGGCACGGAGCTAAGGATCCCCAGCTAGCAGTTGAGTCCAAAGAAAACTCTCTCAAATATATATATATATATATATAGTGTTAATGATTTGGTTTGTAATTGAATGTTTGGATAAATTGATGATTCATGCTATTGAATTGATTTAGTCGGAGTTGAAAAAGTAATCCTAAATCTAAGGTAGAATCAAAGCATCTAATGTATTTGGACGATAGGAATGGATTTGAATGTTTTAGTTTAATCAAAGCAAAGACTTATTGACAGTGATTAGATAAACTTATATGTTAATGGAATATATTTGTTTAAGTTCTGCATAAGTCCTCTATCTAACATTAGAATCACAGAAGGGGAAATGGTGATGAAACAGCTTATCTGGTACGTGACTTTTACCTTCTCATTTGAGGAACAATGGCCCCATAGGTTTGAAATGGTTGTATCTTCCTTTCAAGTCACTGCTAATTATTTATCTACTGGCGACAAATTATACATGTGCTTAGCAACAATTGTTACGTTATCATATCTACAGTCCTCAGTAGGCAATAGCATGCCCATTTTTTTGTCCATGTTTCAAATGACAAGACGATAATGTTTCTGAATCAAGAGCAACTGTGCAAAAGGACAACAAGGAAACTTGTTAGGTTGCTTCATCAATCTCTTTCAATCAAGTTCTGAAATCCTAGCCTCATTTCAATGTCATTTAAGAAGAGAAAAATCTAACCTCATCAACAGAGAAGCTGAAAACCTGTGATGTTCCTTCATTTACCATCCCCACTCTTGAGAAAATCTCATACTTTTTCTTAATCAAAGACATAATAATTGAAAAAACATTGGACCCTTCAGGTATTGTTCTCTCTAGGATTAGAATGTCATTTATACAGAAACATATATATACATACATTCATCAAAACGTATATATGATGATATTTCATTGGTGTATGTACCTCATGCAGCCACATTGACATTACAGCTTTACGTAACACCAACCGTAAATTAAGCTAAGGCTCGAAACCTCTCTTTCTCTAGTACCTTTAGTTCTTCAATAATGACTCCACGTGTTTCTTCAGCTGCCACTACTGTAGAAGGCATGTGTCACTTGTGATACGTTGTGATCATTATCAGAAATTAAAGAGCCATACAAACATTCTACACACATGCATCGTTTTGATGTGGCATAATTGGTAGGGATTGAATCAACCGTGGTGTAGTTTGAACTTTGATGAGAAAACAGTTCCTTGTTTACATCATTATGGTATATAGGACAGAAATACTGTCAATCATATAAATGCTTGAGAGCAACTTGACAGCACCGTATCTGGACTTTCTCATTCATAAGTGATTCATTTTTTAATTGTACATCCCATAACATAGTGAATGATGAAAAGGGTAGAAAGTAGGAACCAGCATAATGTGTGTTGATTATTGAGAATTGTTGTTATGCTTTATAACCTATGTATACACAACATTCTTATATAATTCATGGTGATGTCGTATACGATAATAGTTAGAATGTTACATTATATGCAGTGTGGGATTTATTAAAATTGGTTGGTGGGGATCCTAACACTAATGGGTGATGGCATGTGCCCCAATTATGGTGGTCACACAATCACAGCATTCGCCGTCCTAAAGAGAAGCCTCTCATTCTGCATAAAATATAAAATTAGTATATACTGCCGTTGCTCTATCCATCTTCTGCATGTGAGTGCAAATTAGTATATACTATACTAATATTTAAATGGTAGTCTGTGGTGGGAATATGAATTTAACAGCACTAACCGCTAATCATGTGCGTTCTAATGGAAACTAAAGAAAGGATGAAGGGAAGAAGACGATTATATATATATTAATGTTATTATGATTATAGTTAGTTTATGTGTGTTTGGTGCATAGACATGTCAGGTCAAGCAATTTTGTTGAGTCCTATCATTGGTGACTCTGTCGTTTGTGAACGGATCTCACACGGCAACCATGTCGTGGATGATTGGATTCTTATTATTCATTACACTCCTAATGCTGCCAAAATGTTTTCAACAAGTTCTAACAAAACCACACTGTAAATTACTACAATTTAATAACATATAAAAGATGGAGTAAATAAAAGCAAGTAGATTTGGTGTTCCCTATTGTCTCTAAGAAAAAAAACAATAAAAAACCCTTAAGGGGTGGCAACATGCTTGATCCTCTCTCAGTGCTACTTACTGGGATGGCAGAGAAGTTTATTCAAATATAATCTTGCAAACTTTCAAATTTAAAAATAAAATCTTGGTCTTCAAAAAGAGAAAGTAAATAAATAATATGTGTTGTGGTGGGTCAGTCGTATCCTTATGGGGCTGTCCAAATTTCTCGGGGAAAGAGGCTTCTTTAATTCTCTTAAGATTTTAAAACTTGGTGTACTCGTGATATGTCTTGTATTGTATGAAAAATCAAAGATAAAAACGTTGAAAAACGTTGTGCCAACATCTGTGCTCCCACCTTCACATTACCATTATGATGAGGACCATCAAACTAGCTACCACAACATGTGTTATTATCTCAGCTGCATTGAAATTTGGAATATTTTTCCTTTCTTATTATTCAAAATCCTAACCTATTTAACTTCATATTAGGTTTGAGTAGGTGTTGTTTTCTCAGCTTTATAATGCAAATATTTATTAAGCACATTATTGGAATGAAGTTTTAAATTTATGTGTCGGAAATTGATAAATAATAAAAAGAGGTGGAGGTAGGTTTGGTGGTGACGTTGGAAAGGATAGGATTTAATGGTGAGAGACAGAAGTTTGAATAACTAAAACGTTTAAAAAATGATAAAATTGTGTGATGTACAGTGAATGATTTGAATGAATCTGTGATGAGGGATAAAGGTCAATGCATCTAAAGTGCATTATAATATGCTATTTTGGCTGTTAACAAAGTAGCCTCGTAGCCTTCTGTTCTCTAAATGATCATGAGAGTTTGCTTAAGGAACGGATACATAACATGCCAACTTGTTCATATTTATGCTTTCTATATATACCTACCTATATTTTAAACCAAAATCCATTTTCATTCAACAGTTTTTTATCTTAAAAGTTTAATATTGATGCTTGTAAAGACATGAATCACTTATTAGATGAGTTTGGTTCATCCATAGCCACAGATCTCATAGCATCCATTCAAACATTTCCAGCAAAATTTGGCATCTAGATCATATTTCACCTTATTATTTTTAAAACAACTAGAATTTCTAAGACACCATGTACGCTGAAAACAGTGGCGTGTAGGACAATTATGGTTTGAACACTTTAGTCACTTGCTAGCACTTGCATCACATGTCCAATGGAAGATTTGTCAATGTTAAGCTTAGTGCAGCAGTAGCTAAATAGATCTTGATATTTTGATAATTTTTTTTAACAATTTTTTTAATAATAAGACATAAGTTGTATTGTTAAAAAGTTATTAAAAAAAGGTATTATTAAAAAAACTTTTTCTTAAATATAACTCAATTTTTAAAAAATAAAAGTAATCTAGCGTTGGTGGGTCTTTTATCTTTGACAAATTTTCACAAATAGTTTGTAAGCAACCATCGTTGCGTCACATATTCTTAAGATTTTGACTTGTTTAGACATCTGGACCCAATTTTGGATGGAAATTTTTAATTTGGTTTCCTTTTTTCCATTTTTCTTTAATTAAGTCAGATTTTTTAAAAACTTATTCAAATAGGTAATTTTTCTTAGTACTATACCAATAAAATTAAGGGTTAAATATGTTTTTCGTCCCCCAACTATTGGCCGTTTTTGTGTTTAGTCCCTCTTTCAAAGTATAGTACAATTTAGTCTTTCAACTTTAGAAAACTCTGGTATTAGTCCTTTTTACCAAATTTTTTTAACTTTATTTGATGTTTCAAACACGTTTCTTACTTAACATTGAAGCAAAAATATGTCAAAATGTGTAAACAATCCAAATGTTATAATGTAACGTGCTTGAAACAGCAAATAAAGTTTAAAAAATTTGGTAAAAAAGACTAAAACCATAGTTTTCTAAAGTTGAAGGATTAAATTGTACTATACTTTGAAAGAGGGACTAAACACAAAAACGGTCAATAATTGAGGGACTAAAAACATATTTAACCCTAAAATTAAAGACGTGTGTATGCTTATAGTTTTTTTTCTTTTTCTAAAAAAATTATTCAATTTAAAAAAAAATGTTATCTATAAGTTTATAAAATAACATGTGACACTATCAATATAATGTGCCATAACAGTATCACAATGTAACTGCTTCACGTCATTATATTGTACTTAATTTAGTTTTTATATATATATATATTTTTTTTTTATTTCGTCTCAATTTAATTTCTTTAATTTGACACTAAACATATTATTTAGATTAATATTATATTGATATTTAAATTAAAATTGACCTTTTTATTAAATATTAATGAAAATATTTTTAAACCAATTTTAACAATTTTATTCAATTTTATTTAAATAAATTACTTTTAATTTTATAAAAAAAATATGGATCAAAATGTAATACTTCATACTTTTCAGATGTAACTTAAATTTATTTAATAAATAATATATATATATATATATATATATATATATATATATATATATATAATAAATTATCGTTTAAACTAAAATAGAATAAAATAAATATTTTTCTGACTTAAAAATAGTAAAATTTAAAATGAAAATAATTTAAATATCAACTTTTAATATATATTGAAAAAATAAAATATACAATAATTTAAATTATTAATATCTACAAATTGAATTTTAATTATGATTATTATTGTAATAATAAATAATTTAATATGTTAAAAAACAATTTAATAAACATATCAATATAATATTTACAGAAATAATAAGTTTGGTCGAGGACAACATTGCTCAATTTTAAAAAAAAAAAAAAAATTGGAGTGGATTGAATTAGAAAAACATAGATAGAAACTTAATTGAATAGAGACTTGTACTCAGAATGTCACGTGACATGCCAGAACCTTACACTCAAACACAAAAATTTGAATAAATAAATAAATAAAAATTAAAAGTAAATTAAATATGTTTTTATTTTTTTAACTTTTAGTAAAATTTATAATTAGTTAATTTTCAAAACTTTCACATAATTTAGTTTATTTGATGTTTCAAATTAAATATATTTCAAGATAATATTGAATTGTTTACATATATATTTATTTGAATGTAGTTGATAAATGAATTTGAAATGTTAAATAAGTTTAAAAAATTTAATTAAAATGATTAAATACATACATTTTTAAAATGAAAGAATTAAATTAGATCAAAATTTAAAAAATAAACTAATTTTATTTAAAAGACCAAAAATATATTTAATTCAATTAATATAAAAAACTATATAAATTCACACATAACATGTTTTTGATATCTTTAGTATAATACTATGAAAAAGACCTAACTGAATAATATTTTCTTGAACTTAATTGAAATAAACTGAAAAGAAAACAATTATTTGAAAATTTTTAACCAAAATTAAGATCACTTAATTGACATAAATTTTATTAACATGAAAATTATATTTGGATCGATTGAGTAAAAATAGTATATTGAAACTAAAGTTAATTTTAATTTTAATATTCACACTAAGTTATTAGAGTCTATTTTATATCGATGGTAAGATTACGTGATTAAATAGGTGAAATTCACTTAATATACGTTTCTCTTAATCACCATCAACTATAATTCCTAACTTAGTTTTCAAAGATAAAATTTTAAAATCAATGAATGTGGTGACAAAATTAAGAATCAAACTATTATCATTGTTTATAAGCTCTCTCATTGTCTAGATCGATAATAACATAACAAATTATAAAATCTTACACTAAGGTTAAATATTATTCATCTTCAATTCGTAATGATTTATTAAAACTAGCATAGTTTGGATTTACCTTCCATAAAAATTATTATATTATCTTTCTTTTTATAGTTCACTAACTACCCAAACTTATGAAGATAATTTTCTTTACAGATTAAATATTTTTTAAATCCTAAACTTAAATACTTTGATATACTCAAACTTTAAAAATAAATAAATATGATCTTTTAGTTCAATTCCATGAAATTTTGTTTACATGTTAAATGATATTTTACAGTTAAATAATTTACACTAACGTGTTTCAATTGTTAACCTAAAATATTATTTAACGCGTAAAACAAAGTTAGCACAACTGAATCCACATAATTGTAATTTTTTTTTCTTAAATTGAAAGTCAAAATAAACATCAAAATTTACAACTTATCTCGCATTCTAATTTCTCGTCAAATTTAAAATATATGAATATTTAACTTTTTATAATTACAATATTAATCAATATTATTCATCATAAAAAAATTATGATTGTCAAAAATCTCGAATACACAAGTAGATTTTTTTTCCAATGATTTATTATCATGTAATCAAATATGTATTCACAAAATATACATACATACATACATATATATATATATATATATATATATATATATATATATAATCTGCGTTCTTTTTTTAGTTGGTATCGGATTTTAGTAGACAAAAATATCTTTATATATCATGGATTCTAGGCTTTAATGTTAAGGGTATTTTAATAATATCATTCTCAAAACTTAAAAAAAAAACAAAAATTTCAGAAACTCTTACTCACCTCCTTCATTCTTCTCAACCCTATCTCTTTCATCTCTCACTCCAATATTTTCTCTATCATCCTTACGGTAGTCCTAACTGAAAAAATCAAAAACACTCACCTAACCTTAATCTACCTACCTCACCTAACCTTGAGAACTTGGATAGATAAGTTGGAATAAAAATATTACAGGGAGTAGGAGGCGATCCTTCTAAAAAACAACCTCTCTTATTTTGATCGAACAAATTATTTTTTTTCTCCCTTGATAAGATTAGATAGCAACTACGAAGAAATGATTCAAATTTTGTTCCATCTTGAGTTGTTCCGTATCCTACAATTGTTACTCTATGATTCAGACCAGTGTCACAAAATCCCGTAAACACTCCGTACACTTAATCATTTTCAAGTCATGAACACAACTAAAATCATTTTCTTTCCAAAACTTGATAATTAAGAACCGTGTTTTGTGCTTTAAAACTATATATTCACAAAATAAATTATGAGAATGAGGTTGATTATTAGAATTAACAATACTAACAATTCATAGTTTTTTTTTAGTAAAATTATAACTTGATTCTTTGAAGGTCTCGTATTGAAGTTTTTGTGAATGATAAAAAGAGTGAATGAAACAAATTGAATATGTGAGGAAGGTACATTAGGGTTACGCGAGTATTTCTGATTTTTTAGTTGGGACTACTGTAGGATGACAGAGAAAATGTTGGAGTGAGAAATATCAAAGAGAAAACATTGAGAGAAATGAGGGAGGTGAGTAAGAGTTTGAGAGTTTCTTGTTTTTCTTTTTCAGTTTTGAGAATAGAAATTATTAAAATACCCTTAACTTTAAAACTTAGAATCCATGATACATAAGAGTATTTTTATCTACTAAAATTCGGTACACGTTACTAAAATCTACCAATTAAAAAAATACACAAATTAACAAACCCATATATATATATATATATATATATATATATATATATATATATATATATATATATAGTGTTAATGATTTGGTTTGTAATTGAATGTTTGGATAAATTGATGATTCATGCTATTGAATTGATTTAGTCGGAGTTGAAAAAGTAATCCTAAATCTAAGGTAGAATCAAAGCATCTAATGTATTTGGACGATAGGAATGGATTTGAATGTTTTAGTTTAATCAAAGCAAAGACTTATTGACAGTGATTAGATAAACTTATATGTTAATGGAATATATTTGTTTAAGTTCTGCATAAGTCCTCTATCTAACATTAGAATCACAGAAGGGGAAATGGTGATGAAACAGCTTATCTGGTACGTGACTTTTACCTTCTCATTTGAGGAACAATGGCCCCATAGGTTTGAAATGGTTGTATCTTCCTTTCAAGTCACTGCTAATTATTTATCTACTGGCGACAAATTATACATGTGCTTAGCAACAATTGTTACGTTATCATATCTACAGTCCTCAGTAGGCAATAGCATGCCCATTTTTTTGTCCATGTTTCAAATGACAAGACGATAATGTTTCTGAATCAAGAGCAACTGTGCAAAAGGACAACAAGGAAACTTGTTAGGTTGCTTCATCAATCTCTTTCAATCAAGTTCTGAAATCCTAGCCTCATTTCAATGTCATTTAAGAAGAGAAAAATCTAACCTCATCAACAGAGAAGCTGAAAACCTGTGATGTTCCTTCATTTACCATCCCCACTCTTGAGAAAATCTCATACTTTTTCTTAATCAAAGACATAATAATTGAAAAAACATTGGACCCTTCAGGTATTGTTCTCTCTAGGATTAGAATGTCATTTATACAGAAACATATATATACATACATTCATCAAAACGTATATATGATGATATTTCATTGGTGTATGTACCTCATGCAGCCACATTGACATTACAGCTTTACGTAACACCAACCGTAAATTAAGCTAAGGCTCGAAACCTCTCTTTCTCTAGTACCTTTAGTTCTTCAATAATGACTCCACGTGTTTCTTCAGCTGCCACTACTGTAGAAGGCATGTGTCACTTGTGATACGTTGTGATCATTATCAGAAATTAAAGAGCCATACAAACATTCTACACACATGCATCGTTTTGATGTGGCATAATTGGTAGGGATTGAATCAACCGTGGTGTAGTTTGAACTTTGATGAGAAAACAGTTCCTTGTTTACATCATTATGGTATATAGGACAGAAATACTGTCAATCATATAAATGCTTGAGAGCAACTTGACAGCACCGTATCTGGACTTTCTCATTCATAAGTGATTCATTTTTTAATTGTACATCCCATAACATAGTGAATGATGAAAAGGGTAGAAAGTAGGAACCAGCATAATGTGTGTTGATTATTGAGAATTGTTGTTATGCTTTATAACCTATGTATACACAACATTCTTATATAATTCATGGTGATGTCGTATACGATAATAGTTAGAATGTTACATTATATGCAGTGTGGGATTTATTAAAATTGGTTGGTGGGGATCCTAACACTAATGGGTGATGGCATGTGCCCCAATTATGGTGGTCACACAATCACAGCATTCGCCGTCCTAAAGAGAAGCCTCTCATTCTGCATAAAATATAAAATTAGTATATACTGCCGTTGCTCTATCCATCTTCTGCATGTGAGTGCAAATTAGTATATACTATACTAATATTTAAATGGTAGTCTGTGGTGGGAATATGAATTTAACAGCACTAACCGCTAATCATGTGCGTTCTAATGGAAACTAAAGAAAGGATGAAGGGAAGAAGACGATTATATATATATTAATGTTATTATGATTATAGTTAGTTTATGTGTGTTTGGTGCATAGACATGTCAGGTCAAGCAATTTTGTTGAGTCCTATCATTGGTGACTCTGTCGTTTGTGAACGGATCTCACACGGCAACCATGTCGTGGATGATTGGATTCTTATTATTCATTACACTCCTAATGCTGCCAAAATGTTTTCAACAAGTTCTAACAAAACCACACTGTAAATTACTACAATTTAATAACATATAAAAGATGGAGTAAATAAAAGCAAGTAGATTTGGTGTTCCCTATTGTCTCTAAGAAAAAAAACAATAAAAAACCCTTAAGGGGTGGCAACATGCTTGATCCTCTCTCAGTGCTACTTACTGGGATGGCAGAGAAGTTTATTCAAATATAATCTTGCAAACTTTCAAATTTAAAAATAAAATCTTGGTCTTCAAAAAGAGAAAGTAAATAAATAATATGTGTTGTGGTGGGTCAGTCGTATCCTTATGGGGCTGTCCAAATTTCTCGGGGAAAGAGGCTTCTTTAATTCTCTTAAGATTTTAAAACTTGGTGTACTCGTGATATGTCTTGTATTGTATGAAAAATCAAAGATAAAAACGTTGAAAAACGTTGTGCCAACATCTGTGCTCCCACCTTCACATTACCATTATGATGAGGACCATCAAACTAGCTACCACAACATGTGTTATTATCTCAGCTGCATTGAAATTTGGAATATTTTTCCTTTCTTATTATTCAAAATCCTAACCTATTTAACTTCATATTAGGTTTGAGTAGGTGTTGTTTTCTCAGCTTTATAATGCAAATATTTATTAAGCACATTATTGGAATGAAGTTTTAAATTTATGTGTCGGAAATTGATAAATAATAAAAAGAGGTGGAGGTAGGTTTGGTGGTGACGTTGGAAAGGATAGGATTTAATGGTGAGAGACAGAAGTTTGAATAACTAAAACGTTTAAAAAATGATAAAATTGTGTGATGTACAGTGAATGATTTGAATGAATCTGTGATGAGGGATAAAGGTCAATGCATCTAAAGTGCATTATAATATGCTATTTTGGCTGTTAACAAAGTAGCCTCGTAGCCTTCTGTTCTCTAAATGATCATGAGAGTTTGCTTAAGGAACGGATACATAACATGCCAACTTGTTCATATTTATGCTTTCTATATATACCTACCTATATTTTAAACCAAAATCCATTTTCATTCAACAGTTTTTTATCTTAAAAGTTTAATATTGATGCTTGTAAAGACATGAATCACTTATTAGATGAGTTTGGTTCATCCATAGCCACAGATCTCATAGCATCCATTCAAACATTTCCAGCAAAATTTGGCATCTAGATCATATTTCACCTTATTATTTTTAAAACAACTAGAATTTCTAAGACACCATGTACGCTGAAAACAGTGGCGTGTAGGACAATTATGGTTTGAACACTTTAGTCACTTGCTAGCACTTGCATCACATGTCCAATGGAAGATTTGTCAATGTTAAGCTTAGTGCAGCAGTAGCTAAATAGATCTTGATATTTTGATAATTTTTTTTAACAATTTTTTTAATAATAAGACATAAGTTGTATTGTTAAAAAGTTATTAAAAAAAGGTATTATTAAAAAAACTTTTTCTTAAATATAACTCAATTTTTAAAAAATAAAAGTAATCTAGCGTTGGTGGGTCTTTTATCTTTGACAAATTTTCACAAATAGTTTGTAAGCAACCATCGTTGCGTCACATATTCTTAAGATTTTGACTTGTTTAGACATCTGGACCCAATTTTGGATGGAAATTTTTAATTTGGTTTCCTTTTTTCCATTTTTCTTTAATTAAGTCAGATTTTTTAAAAACTTATTCAAATAGGTAATTTTTCTTAGTACTATACCAATAAAATTAAGGGTTAAATATGTTTTTCGTCCCCCAACTATTGGCCGTTTTTGTGTTTAGTCCCTCTTTCAAAGTATAGTACAATTTAGTCTTTCAACTTTAGAAAACTCTGGTATTAGTCCTTTTTACCAAATTTTTTTAACTTTATTTGATGTTTCAAACACGTTTCTTACTTAACATTGAAGCAAAAATATGTCAAAATGTGTAAACAATCCAAATGTTATAATGTAACGTGCTTGAAACAGCAAATAAAGTTTAAAAAATTTGGTAAAAAAGACTAAAACCATAGTTTTCTAAAGTTGAAGGATTAAATTGTACTATACTTTGAAAGAGGGACTAAACACAAAAACGGTCAATAATTGAGGGACTAAAAACATATTTAACCCTAAAATTAAAGACGTG
>NC_028361.1:10246971-10291651 GCF_000741045.1 Vigna radiata var. radiata | reverse complement strand
TTAGAATCCATGATACATAAGAGTATTTTTATCTACTAAAATTCGGTACACGTTACTAAAATCTACCAATTAAAAAAATACACAAATTAACAAACACATATATATATATATATATATATATATATATATATATATATATATATATATATATTAATCAGGAAATGTTTACTTGACAAAAAGCTGTAGCAAAAATTAAAATACATGAAAATAAATTTTCCTAGACTAACACACATCTAATCTCGATCAATTATTAATAAAGGAAACAATCAATAACGTGGACAGGTACTAAATGCTCATGAAAATTTGAGATTGAACATGTGAAAATGTTGAAGATAAGAGGGAAAGAAAACAAACATATTTGTTTCAAGGTTCATTTTATGAATATAATGAAAACACAAGTCACCATTATTTATTATCTTCTTACTTTTGTCATTTCAAAACAATCTCTTTGTAATCATTAATGTAAAAATCTTTTTTTTTTATAATTAATAATTTTACAAAAGTCCAAAAACATATAAAAATGTTAGATGGATTTTATATAAGTGTAGCAAAATGGATTGAGTCTCGCGGACTAACTCGTCAACTTGTAGAAAAAAAAGTAAGTTAGATCAGGATTTTTAATCAGTCAATCTCTTATATTGTAAAATGAAGTTGATTACCGATTTGGTCAGTGACCTTTCAACATCAAGTAAAACAGATTGATATATGATCATTTTTTTTTTTAACTTTATCAATAGTTAACATAAATAATAAAACTAAAGTTCTTAAAAGTTGGTTAATAAATATGTAATTTTTATTTCCATATATTAGTGTAGTGTATTCTTTTTTGTTTTTTTTTCTAATAAATAATTTAGTAGACAATCAAAGCAATTATGTTTAAAAAAATCTTAAAAAGTAGAAACGATCAAAGTAGAAACGATCCAATGAATTGCCGATGAAAGTAGTTATATTTTCTGACAAATATTATGCAAATGGCTAGCTTACGGAACTTAGAAAACAGAATATTAAATTAAAATTAATAGGTGTATTAAAATAATTAAATTCAACATTTTATTTTAAAACAATCATATAATATAAGTAGAATAAACTCGTCTTATTATCTAAATTGTTGTCTATCTCTTTAAAATTATTATATTAATCTTTCTATCATTTTTTAAACCTTTCTCATTCTTGGATCATCTGTTCAACGACCAAGAGATGTTTAAACGATCCTTGCGTCAAAGGCTACCTATTTAACCGATCAATTGGTTGAATCGAGTAAGTAAGTGGTAAGCCCTTTTCATTGGTAGTTAAGGTTCTTTATCGTGTAAAACGATTCTGTTTTGCATGAATCAAGAGTCCCTCTTCCTTGGATCTTAGTTCATTTGTGGTTCTAAGGTTGGTCTTCAATCAACAATCGGTGATTTGTAGATTTTCTATAAGTTCCTTGTGTCGCAAGCAATTGGTGGAGCGTTTAAAGATTTGGAACTATTAAGTTGAGGTAAAGGAAGCTAGAATTTCTTTAATTAGTAGTACTTGTGTATGTTAAGTGAGTATAAGAGTATTAAACTGGCTGAACTGAATTGTTGTTTCAGTATAGATGTATTTTATGAAATTGGACTGTTTTTGAGTGTGAATTGATGAACTATTATTATGAATGATGTTTGGGCTGTATTTGGATGTATAACATGTTAATAATTTGTGTTAACATTGGTTAGTTATGAGTAGATGCAAATTGTATTGGTTTAGAGCTAGTCTGGAGGAAATGGGGTAGTGAAAACTTGATTTAGGAGTTAGATACTCAATTGGTCAGTTGGGATAGGCTAGGTAAGTCATTTGGGACTTGTTAGGGTCCCTAAGTTTCTTAAAACTGTGACAAAAGTGGTAGAATGCAAATTGGGTATATTTATATAGGTTAAGGTTTGTTAGATTTTGAAGTTTAATGTGCTTAGGAAACACTTTAGAATGATGCTAGTAAGGTTTAGAAGGAGTTGTTCAAGCCTAATTAAGTCTATAACACGATTTAGGGGGATTAGAAGTTGGGAAGAATATTTCCATTTGGTCATTTTGGGTGCATGTTCATAATTCTACAATTTGGTGTTGCAGAATTATGCAGACTCGCTAAGCGACTCTACTCGCTCAGCAAGTGGCTGAGAAGTTTGACATATTGTTTGTGCTTTTGCCTCGCGACTTGTGTTGCTGAACGAGTACTTGGAGGGTCTGGACCACTGTCTAGGGATTCCCCTTGCGAGTTGTGTCGCTTAGCGAGATAACTGAGGGTTTGGACCATTGTCTGGGCATTCGCCTAGCGAGTTGGGTCGCTGAGCGAGAGGTTAGGGTCTAGGATCACTAAGAGTTTTATTCGCACAATGAGCTGTGTTTCTTAGCGAGAGGTTGAAGAGTCTGGACGACTGTCAGTTTATTCGCTTAGTGAGTTGGGTCACTGAGTGAGTGGTTGAGGGGTCTAGACCACTGTCTCTGGATTCGCTCAACGAGTGGAGTCGCTGAGCGAGAGGACTCGGTGACCGCTCAACGAGTTTGATCGTTGAATGACTCATTTAGGATCTTTTATCATTTCTATATTATGTGGCTATCTTATAACATTGATATCTATATTGATTGGTTGAATGATGTAATTGTTCCTAATATCTTGTATGATGATAAATCCTTGTGATTGTGCCTTTAAACACTTTTGAAGCATGGTTAGTGGATGTAATTCCATTACTCGTTGTTAAACTTACTTGTCGCAAAGGGGTATACACAATTAGAGGGTATTGATTACTATGACACTTTCTCACCAGTTGTTAAACTTACTACCGTTTGGTTAGTTCTATCCCTGACTGTTGTAAAGAATTGGCATCTGAGACAACTTGATGTCAACAATGCCTTCTTGCACGACGACTTAAACGAGGAAGTCTACATGCAACCCCCACCAGGTATCACTCTTTCCGCTCCAAATCAAGTGTGTCTCCTACACAAATCTCTCTATGGCTTGAAGCAAGCCAATAGACAATGGTATGACAAGTTGTCTTCTTTCCTTCTCTCTCATAAATTTACTCAAACATTTGGTGACCACTCTTTATTTACTCTTCACAATGGTGACACAATCACCATCTTATTAATCTATGTTGATGATATTATCCTTACTAGAAATAACATGCATACAATTGATAAAATTATTGCTCTGCTTGATGAGAATTTCAAAATCAAAAATATGGGTAACTTGTCTTACTTATTGGGTTTCGAGGTTGCTCGCAACTCTACAGGAATTCATTATCACAACGCAAGTATGCACTTGATCTCCTCAACGAAACTGGGACGCTCGTTGCTGCCCCTATTAGCACGTCCATGAATTTCTCCACAAAAAATATCTCCGAAAGGAGAGCGCTTGATGACCTTACTATCTTTTGCAGATTGATTGGACGCCTTATTAACCTCACCAACACCCGTCCAGACATTACATATGTTGTTCATCGCCTTAGCCAGTATGTTGCTTCACCAACTAAAGCTCACTACCAAGCTGCCTTCCGCATTCTTCAATACATCAAAAGCACTCCTGGCCAAGGTATATTTCTCAAAGCCACCATCAAAGTTACTTTAAAGGCCTACAGTGGTTCTGCCATTAATCAAGTCTTTCACGAATGGACAAAACATATTGAGATAGACTGTCACTTAATCTGCGAGAAAGTTTAACAAGGAATCGTTAAACTTCTCCCTGTTCATTCCACTCTCCAACATGCTGATATTCTCACAAAGTTGTTTCCTCATCCTTCATTCCACGACATTAATTCCAAGCTTGAGGGAGGCTGTCAGAATTCAAAAACTTAATCATCGACCATTCGATCTCAACTATACTACTGCTCGGTCTCATTCATGCTTTCACCTTCAGTCTCATTCATACTACTGCTCGGTCTCATTCATGCTTCCGCCTTCGGTCTCAATCATACTACCACTTGGTCTCATTCATAATATCACTTGGTCTCATTCATGCTTCTGTCTTCCACCACTCGGAATCATCTTCCGCCATTCGGTTCTTCATTCCATCGCTCAGTCTCATCCTTTACCGCTCGGTTTTTTGACCTTCATCATCAACCTCGCTTTTATGATCAACTACCTATTGTTTTATGTAACCGTTTATTGTTTTCTGTTATTAATTATTTATTGCTTTATGTTACTTTCTTTTCCTCTGTATAAATAGGCACCAGAGCCTATCTCTTTGCTTCCTTTTTCTTTCGATCTTAGTCTGTAAGTTTGTTTTTTCCTTTCTACTATAATGCTTGTAAATGCATAACAATTTTGTGTGTAATTTTTCTCATAAATTATCTTAGTTTGCATTATTTTAAAATTAAAATCATAGTTTTTATTTATGTAGACAGTTAAATTTAGCTTAAATGCTTATTTGGTACCTATGTTAAACGGGTTTTTTCAGTTTAGTACCTGGTTTTAAAAGGGCATAGATTAGGTCCCAAAGTTGTAAAATTTGTATGAATGAACTTATGTCCGTTAAGTTGACAGCAACAGCGTTAATTTTGTGCTGACATGGCGAATGAATCAGTATATTTCGTCTCTCTCCTCTGTTGTATTCAATTTTTTCTCTCTCTCTTTCATATTAATGGTTTCAATTTATTTTTATTCTTTTTCCCCCACCCTTTGTCCATCTGCCCATCGTGTGCCCATAATCAGAGCACATCCACTGAGCTTTCACCTTCCCCTTTTTCTTCATCACTGTTGCATCATTTCCACTCAAATCGCTAAGGTTTTCATCTCCATCATTGCAATTGCTTTGCTGCACAACTGGGTGGGCGTAGATGTTCCCATACCTGCTCCAACCGGTGATGGCGATTTCATTTGTTGGTGTGTGAGGTCAGATTCGGAAGAATCCGCCATTGCATAGTAGTGGGAAAGGGTGCTAGAGCTTCCTTGGGCATTGGGATTTTTGTTCGCTTTCATTCCTTATTTCTGAACATAGTAAAGTTCTTTTGGGATCAAATATAATAATGTGTTCCTGGACATGATTTATATATTTTGGGAAGTGATTTCTTGTCTTGTTATTTGAAAATATTACTATTGTTGTTTTTCTTTGTGCTCCCCTACTGATAATGTGCCTTCCTTCAATACTTCTATGACCATTATTTCTTAAATATCTTACATTCCAAACATTTTTGGCACATTGCATTCACATACTCTTCATCCTTGGATGTTGGTTTGTCTTCTATTTTCTCCGCTTGTGGATAATCCCAATATGTCTCATTGATTTTATTGAAGTAAAATTTTGTTGGATCTAAATGACACCTGCATTTGGATGCAGGTGGAGAGGTCGGAAAATGCAACCATTGAGGCAAATGAGCTTGACGGTGATGCTGAGGATTTTTTCGGAGAAGTTGTTGAGTTCCAAGAATAGGCAGTGAGGTGGGTTAAGTTGTTGATGGAGAAAGGGACTTCACGTTCGAGAAGAGGTCCTAGCGTGAGACGAGTGAGGCGAGACTCGAAGGGAACTCACCCAGAAACGGTTATTCTGGAGGTAGATATTCCAGAGAAAGAAGAGGAAGAAAAAAAATATTTATGAAGATATAAAAAAAAAAAAAGCTGAAACATTACAGGAAAAACAGAAGAGAGAGAAAAAAGATGCATATTTTTTCGCCACGCCATATGGAAATTAACTCTATTACCATTAATATAACGGAAGAAACTTGATTTATACAATTTTCAAAACTTTGAGACTCAACATATACATTTTTAAAATCAGATATTACACTGAAAAAACTCACTTAACATAAAATCAAATAAGCATTTAAGCCTTAAATTTATTTAAAAGTGAAAACTTTGATTAAAATATCTTATATTATGAAATTCAATAAATATTTATATACACTGTAAATAAAAAAATTATGAAGCAATCTCGAAAAGTGATATTAATTTATATTTTTGAATTGAAGAATTACTGGAAGCATAAGGTTGATGTGAGTGGTGTACGGAGATAATGTTGACAGGTGAGTGAGTTCGCTAAACAACGAGAGTTGACTAACTGACACCGTCCTTTATGTGTGCATTTCTCAATGGTACGTAAATGACTCTTCCTAACGGCGTCAAATCCCTACTGCACTACTTTATTCAGTTTCTTCGATACTTGTGAAAGTAAAACACATTTTCAGACACTCAATATGCTTTTAGTTTTCGTTTTTAATCAATTAAAACAAAATACAAAAAAATCCACAATATGTTTTTGTCTTTTATCTCTTCAATTTAAACTGCTGTAAAAACTTATATTCCACAAAGTGTTAAATTTAAAATTCATTGAAAAAATTACATTGCTAAACTTTTAACGTATGTGACAGTTTATATTTAAAGTACATAAATACATATTTGTTTCAGACAATGCATGTATATTATTTACAGAAATATCTGTTCATTTATACTAAATTCTTATTTATTCTCCGTTACGATGCTTTTTTATTTAGACAGAAGAGGAAACAGAAAAGAATAAGAAAACAAAAATCCTAAAATAATGTTTTTAATAAGCAAATTAGCTTAACAACTTACATCTTGCATGTCGTTAAAGTTTACAGTAAGCAAGTATTTGGTATTATTGTAACTTTTTAAATATGTCTAGGAATATATATATATATATATATATATATATATATATATATATATATATATGATGAATTTTATAAAAAATGACACTACTGTAATATATTTTTATATTCATTTAACATGATATAAAAATAAAATGATATAAAAATATAAACTTTTATTTTTTTTTAAAAAAATAATATCAAAGTAAAAAATTTATGTATGTCAAAAGAATATTTTTCTTTTATATTTAATGTATACTTTATATATAACAATTATTATACATGCATTTATTCATAAAGAACGTGTACTTATATGTGTTAATTTCTTATTTAATCAAGTATTTTAAAAGTTAATCTCAAACAATTGATGATAGACGAGTCTTTATTCTTGTTAATCTTGAAGCTGGTTTAAATTAATAAAACTACAAATAAGTTGATGCTTGTGGATAATATTTTACATAAAATGTGTTTATTTATGAAATTATATATTTTAAGCTTTGAGAGGAGAAAGGCATATTTTGAAAACACAAAGGAGTTTCCACAAGAATGTCGTTAATAATGGAGAGCAACCAATCTATGCTCATTGATGCAGTGCAATGGATATTACAACTGTTTTGGTTTGGTTCAGCAAAATAATTCACCTGTGTCTTTTGAGTTTTCTATATTAAGAAAATTCCACTTCATGTGATTCTATTTGTTTCTCCATTTTAGAGAACCAAATAATAGAATAAAGTTTTCATCACGAACAAGGATAAATTCAGGCAACACAGAAAATGAACCAAGACATTCAATTAATGTATATGTTACCTTAAGGAAGTCCTTCATTTTACTCATTTGAATGGTTGGTTACTAAGAAAATAGAGAAAAAGAACTAAACTAGTTTGAGTTTTTTTGAGCTATATGCTTAGATATAAGTTGATTATTACTTATGGGTTAAATTAAATTAGATTATTAGATATTATTTGAAGGATTGAGTTAAAGGTTAATTAATTGATGTGTTTATTATAAATTTGAAACGGAATTCAAGTAACTTTAAAATGTTATTTTGAGTGAAGGAATGCAATTCCATTGGGTGTTTTGATCTGTGACTAATAGCAAACCTTTTGTCAGGAATCTTTGGTTTCATTTGTGCATGAACCATGGCCACTGGTAGACATTGATAAATCAATTACCAATAACTTTCAACTGTTGGAATGATACAAATAACAATATAATAGCCAACTCATTAAGCTATAAGTAATTAGCTATACCTACATAGCATTTAGATCAGACATCATATATGTTGCAGAACTGTAGAAGGTAAATACGAGTGATGATGATAAGGGAGAAGGAGAAAGGGTTTAAATTATAATAAATTATAAAAAACCTTTATGATGATAATGATGATGTTGATGAGAACTTTACAGGGAAATCTGAGTGTGAACTTTACACAGTAAGGTGAAACCTGCCCCCCTTAGACCTGCCTTTTTACGAGAGAACATACATAAGCAAACCAACTCTGCATTTCCTTATTCGTGAAATCTCAACACTGTCTCAGATTTATTTAATCTTGTCCAAACTATTTTTACCACAAAAAATTTTCATCAAATACTCTTTTTATAGTACAAAATAATTAATAAGTGGAAAGTAATTTTGAATTTAAAATTTATTAGCATTATAAGAATAGCGATGAAGAATTTTGATAAATAAATGCTTGACGACCTTGAGGTGAGTTACAGTTGTTTTGGCACCTAATTCTGATCACAGTACTTGGTTGGAACACAGTTTGATCTTATCTATGAAATGAGTTATAAACCAAGTGTGAGAGAGTAGTTATGCGTCATTAAGATATGCCCCAATTTGCAAATCTCAACAATAACTTCTCTAAAGTAACTTTGTGCCATTAGTGGTTGGAACCACACTACTCCACGATTATCCTCATCAATAACGCATTAACTTGGTGTAAGAAAACAGTGTGGGAATCATTTTTAAATTATAAATCTTTTATTTAAGAAATAATTTATTTCATCACAAAAATATAGAAAAGCTTGTGTTAATATTAATAACGTTGGTGATGGGTGAGTTAGTATACTGTTTTAGGTTGGGCATTTCCTTGGGATTGATGAGGAAATTAAAAAAAGACAAAAAAATATGATGCAGCCAGCCAATGGCCGTTATGGTATTGTATTGAATTGATTGACTAGAACCCAAACTAATAATGCATTGTTATGGTAATAAATGGATTGCAGAGGTGAAATTACGAATTGGCCCTTCTGCGGAGAAGGAGTGGTCTATGTCCTGAACATCACAATTTCCCACACCATTAATATCGATGGCCAACGAAATGGAGCCCACTATGGAGGAACCAGATGATAGGTAGCAAAGTTGGCTCAGCAACTTAATGCCCAATCAGACTCTCTAATTCCTGCACATTTCAACCAACCAATAATATTTTTTGTGTTAGTATTATGAAAAAGTAAAAAATGAATAATTGGAGGGTTTTGATTTGTGGGAAAAGGGAAAAGTGACGAAGATTAAGGCGAAAGGGATGAATGGGAGTAACCATGAATGAAGGTGTGTGCGTGCAAAGGGAGAGAGAGAGAGAGACGCTTCTGGACCTCTCACACTATTGCATGGGTCGGTGACCATAACGTGGGAATGAGACAGTGATGCAGGATTCCGAGGAGGGAACCCGTTGACTTGTTACTGTAGTTAGAAACCTCCACTTGCCAGTTGCACATGTTAATCCCAACACCATCACGCTTTCACTTTACCGGGATAATAATATTCCCAACTATTTGTCTTTCTACCATTTTACGTGATTTTCACATTTTTTATTGTACACTGTTGTGGACACAACCACAGATAGGGTGTTCAATTTAGAAGCAACACACAAGCCTTTTTCCATTCAGCTCCTCTTTTTTAGACTCTCCAAACAGAAAAATAGAAAATTCACCTAGGTCAAGACATGGATAAATACATGGTGCTCAATGGAAATAGAAAGAAGGAAAACAGGAACATGAAAACCCTCTCTCAATCTAATCCATTTCTTCTACCTCTTTCTTATTATTTTCTTATTCTCCTTTCCCCTTTCTAATCATCTTTCATGTTCAAACTCGTCTCTCCTCTATAACTACAATCCAATTCATCATCACTTCAATTCCTAAAGCCGCTTTTAGAACACTGTGAGAATGGTTACTGGGTGGAGAAGAGCCTTCTGCACATCCATCCCCAAAGATACAGAACCCAAAGTCTTCACTGAGAGAAAACAACATTGCCAGAACAATAACAACGATACCAATCACAGTCCCAAAATCACTTCCAAGTTTGGATTTTTCTCTAACCCATCAACCCCCCGCTCCGAATCTCTCCCTCCACCCACCCCTACCCTCCGGTGTCGAACCACCTGTTCAGTCCCTAACAGCCCAAAACTTCAATGCAAAACTCAGAGGTTGTTCCATAACTCAAACCCCTCATCCCCCAAGTCACGGTCCACCTTCTCACTTTTCAAAGCCACTCTACGCCTATCCAAAGTAAGCAATAATATAAATATACCGACTTTGGTTTCTTCTTTTTAGCTTTTTCTTCTCAAACGCGATTCCTTAATTCTTAAGTAGTTTCATAAACCCAACGAATCCAGTTATCCTAGTCAATCACCGTCTAACGGTTGAATTTTAATGGTTTGTCTTTTGCAGAGTCGATGTGGAATCTGTACTCAGAGTGTGAGGAGTGGGCAAGGAACTGCAATTTTCACGGCGGAATGCTCTCACACGTTCCACTTCCCTTGCATAGTGAAGAAGCACCCGATCCTAACCTGCCCCGTGTGCAACACTAGCTGGAAGGAACTTCCAGTGCTCTCCATCCACCACAATGACGATAACAACAAGAAAACCTTCAAGGTTTACAACGATGACGAACCTCTCATGTCTCCTACTTCACTGTCTCGCTTCAACCCCATTCCCGAGTCCGATAACGAGGAGGAAGAAGACAATAACAAAACAGAATTTCAAGGCTTCAACGTTGCTCCGCTTCCCAATTTACCTTCCTCGCCGGTAATCCGGAGGAACCTCGAGCTATCGTTGCTTCCGGAGGCAGCCATTGTCGCTGCCAATCGAAACTACGAGACCTACGTTGTCGTTTTGAAGCTCAAGCCACCTCACGCTCCGAAACCGCCTCGTCGAGCTCCAATTGATCTCGTCGCCGTGCTCGACGTAGGCGGCGCCATGTCCGGCAACAAACTCCGCCTGATGAAAAACTCCATGCGACAAGTAATCTCATCGCTCCGCCCAACGGATCGTCTCTCAATCGTTGCATTCTCCGCCGGATCCAAGCGGTTGCTTCCGCTGCGGCGAATGACCGGCGGTGGCCAGAGATCGGCGCGTCGGATTGTCGACGCACTTGCCGCGATCGACCAGTCCCGAGAAGGAACGCCGGTGAAGAACGACGCCGTCAAAAAGGCCGCGAAGGTGCTCGAGGACCGCCGCGAGAAGAACGGTGTCGCGAGCATCATAGTCCTATCCGATATCCCCGAATCACGTGCCGGAAACAGTATTCACAAGCCCTCGCTGGTGTCCACCACTCGCCTCTCGCACCTCGAAGTCCCTGTCCACGCGGTTCGCCTGGGGGATTCTCCTCACGCGCTCTCCGACGACGCGCTCGCGAAATTCGTGGGTGGTTTGTTGAGCGTGGTTGCTCAGGATGTTAGGATTCAGTTAGAGGTGGTGTCGCGATCGCGAGCAGTAGAGATCGCTGGGGTGTACTCATTAGCGGGTCGACCCGTTTCGCTTGGTACTGGTTGGATCCGAATTGGGGATCTCTACGCGGAGGAGGAGAGAGAATTGTTGGTGGAACTGAAGGTGCCTGCCGCCTCCGCTGGGTCCCACCACGTTCTGACCGTACGATCCTCTTATCGGGACCCCCTCACTCGAGAGTCTTTGAATCCCGTTGAGCAGGCAATGCTTGTTCCTCGTCCCCACACCGTACGATCCTCCTGCCCCAAGATCGAACGATTACGAAACCTCCACGTCACCGCCAGAGCCGTAGCCGAGTCGACCCGGCTCGCCGAACACAACGATATCTCTGGGGCTCATCACCTGCTCTCCTCGGCTAGAGCCCTTCTAAGTCAATCTAGTAAGCCGGATGAGGAGTTCCTGCGCTGGCTGGAAGCTGAGCAAGCGGAGCTTCAGCGGCGCAGACAGAGACCAACGCGTATTAACAGTCGCCCCGAAGAAAAAATAGAGCCACTGACGCCGACTTCGGCTTGGCGAGCTGCTGAGCGACTGGCTAAGGTTGCTATTATGAGGAAGTCTATGAACAGAGTTAGCGACTTGCATGGATTTGAGAATGCGAGATTTTAGTTGTAATTTTGATTTTAATTTTTTTAAATATAATATTGTGCATAGATAAAAAAAAAATATTAAATAGAGAATTGTTTGTTAAAAATTGAAATGGCAATGATAATAGGGACAAGCGGGTGCAGACGGGTGGAGGCTTTCTGGGTAAGAAAAGATGATAGCGATGGCAAAGTGAATCCACTTGAGTTCATTCACCACTGTGTCTGTTTCTTCTCTTCTGTCCTCTCTTTCTTCTTCCCCTTTTCATTTTCGATAACCACTGAATAATCATTTTTCAAAATAGTTCCTTTTTTTCTTCTCAAAACACCAATTAATAATAGACACAGTTGGTGGGTCTAATCGTTAAAATTAATAGTACACTTTGTTTGGTTGCATTGCATGAGCTGTTAGGTGTATTAATAAGGCTATAGAAGCAGAATGTTGGGGCCCTGTACTCGTTACTGCTTAGATGTCCAGACAATGGATAATGCCATGCAACTGCTTCCCCGTTACTTAACTTGGCAATTTTTGGCATCAATCTTTCGTGCTATCCAAACCCAATACATGTGCCATCTTCTTCTCTAATCTCACTCTTTCTCCACTACTTTTCCCTAAATTCTTTCTACAAAAATAAATATCTAATTTAACTTCCCCATAACTTTTTCAACTAATTTATCATGAAAGATACAGCTAAAATTTATGTCTAATGATACTGTGATTTTCGCTTACACTAACTCTGACTATATATCTAATAACACAAGAACATGTTCCATTTGATAAACAAATATTCTGAAATGTGAAATGATGTAATTGAAATAATCTGTGAAACATATTGCGGATGACTGAAAAACCTTGTCTGGATTTACCGTGGTGCTCTCATATGCAGAGCACTAGCTGGTGGGGTTTTGCTTCCATGGTGCCAAACAAGTACTTCCAATATGCAAAGTTATGTTTTGCAAGTAGGATCATGACGCTGCCATGCCAAACAAGCACTTCCAAGATGAAAAGTTATGGTGCACGACTATGATCATGACGTGTGGGAGAGAGTAACCCCTCCTTTTGGTAAATCGCAAGAGACTATTTTTTTTTTTCCAATCCTTGCAAAAGGAAATACATATGAACACACTTTCTCGAGGAATAATAACAAGGATAAAGATACTTTGACACCCAAATTCTAACAAATTTTTGACACTGGACATATGTCATTAGCCAATTGGTCCGTGTGTTTCAATTTTTTTAAACATTAAACACAATGACCAATTGACTTATGACACGTGTCCAGTGTCAAAAATTTGTTAGAATTTGGGTGTCAAAGTATCATTGTCCTAATAACAAACTCAAATCTTTGAATATTTTCGAATTCTTCGGAGGAGTATATATATAGAAGTTAGAATTTGTATGTATTCTCTGTTTTCTCTTGGACCTTTTATTTTATACAAAGTATGGATTTCTCAGTTTGCTTACATTACATGTAGCACATAACTTTAGAATGAAAATGGTTTGGCCTGTTGTGAGTAGTGGCACGTGTGAGAACTTTATCTTTTTTGAAGAATAGAAACAGACAAATCATAAGATGGTGCGTCAAATCATGAATGCTATTCTGTCAGCAACGAATTTATGTTGCTGACTTGATATGCGATTTTCGGGATCCTAGATCTCTGTGCTTGCAAACCCCATCCCAAACTAGCTTAGCCACACCCAAAAAAAGTAAGAATATTATATCTTTTCCAAACAAAAACAACTGCATGTTAATTTCATTAATATTCCTTCACCATTTTTTGGTTTTAACCACCTCTCATCTAGTCAAAATATTATACCTCAAGCAAACCAAAAAAATAAAATAAATAAAAGAATAAAAGTTGACATCTTAACTATATATACTTCAGTGGGGTGGCTTCATGGATTCAATAATTGGACCTACGAATTATTAACATGATAACGATCATTTCCTCCATAATCCTAAGCTTTTACTTGTGCATGTTTTAACCGAGAGTATCTTCATTGAGCAAGGTAAAAGACTTTGGATGCGTCCTTATCTTAAACGAATACCTTTATCCTATTACATAGTTTATATTATAACATATGATATAAATAACAGAATTTTTTTAGTTGATGATGATTGGCACTCTTGGGTGCCGTGTATTAAAAATTGATTTTAAACTTAGCTCAACTTCATAAAATTGTATAGATATTTCAAGTGGGTTTTAAATCTAATTCAACTTCTTAGNCTGTGACCCTTCCTATTGAAAGAGACGGAAAGCCGAAGAGAGTCGTGAGTAGGAATTGTGGTCCTATTTCTCAGTAGCTTGAGTCGGGAAGACCTCTTGGGACTAGATGAATGACTCGTACAACATTCCTAGGAACCTTAATTTCTAGATGAAATGTGGCTTGACCTATTAGTGCAGGTTACCCGATCTAATGAGAAAAGGTTCGAAAGGCGCCGTGCGTTNTGTCCTTTACCATTTTAAGGCACAAGCAAGCAGTCCCTCTTTATTAGGTCAGGGAAATAGGATTCTTTCAGGCAGTGATTAGATTACGCTTTCCAAGCAGTGGTTATAAAGTGATGTTTACACTCAGTTATATATTATAAATTGTTTTTATCTCTAGTCGATGTGAGATTCTTAATTGTGGTAGGAGTTGTAAAAGCTGTAGAGAAAGAGGTTTTGGCCTTTAGGCAAGACATGAAGCCTAAATATGTGTGAAAGAGAGAAAAGAGAATGAGAAAATTGATGATGATGATGATGAAGAGGAAATTTAGCTTAGGGGGAGGTCCCCTTCTATGCATTTGCTAAAATTTGAGTGTTTTGGTTGGAGCAGTGGTCGTTTCCTCTCACTTTTGGAGGATACTGAGGAAGTCCTTAATTTGCGCACACTTTTAGAACCCTTTTTAAGTGGTGCTCATGAGTGCTTCTTACTTTAATCTTTGCTTCTTAAATTTTCTATTATGCAAATCCCATCTAACCATACAATCAACAAGTAACGTTGTGGGGATCATAAGTTTTTTCTTCCTCACCAATCATCCAACTTCCATGCTTTTACTTTTGGTGGCCAAATCCTGTCAGATCCAAAACTACGTGAAATTTGCCTAAATTTGCTTCTACCAGATGCTGTAAAATTTTCATGCAATACTACTTCTTCTATATTTTAACCTTCCTTCTCATGATTCTTTGTTACATGCACTTTTCTTTTGACACTCTTTTCCTCTTCTTTTTTGTCATAGAAAAAAGACAAATTTGCTAAAAAGTATGAAAGGGATTTGGATAAACCGACAGACAGAGTACTAATAGCAATGAGGAATGTGATTGGGCTTCATTTTCTCTTAACTTTTTTGTTTTACTATTTACTCACTAAAGGTTGCTTTTGCTAACAAGAAAGGTGGCTCTTTATTTTGGAAGAATTTGGCTCAATTTTCACATAACACATCTTTTAAAAAGGGGCAAGAAATATTGAGGATGCTTAAGTCTCCAATTGAGAGTCAAAAATCATAATTACAATGGTTGGAAAAAGGCCTTTTTGCTAAAATTTATAGTCACTGGTAATTGGATATGAATTGTCAATCCCAAAAACTCAGTTATTATTTTTGGTTGGCCCAAGGTCTCCAAACCACATACACCAGTGCACCATTCCCCCTATGAAGCATTGGTCATTTCTTTTTCCTTCCTGCATCTCCATAATTTCTATTTGCACCTCCATAAGACTTTGTATTTTGGAATGTAAAAATTTGTATTTTAAATTATATAATTTGACATAAGAACTAAAAAATACATTTTTAGTTATACATTCCAAAATAAAATTTTAGATTTTAGATTACACAATCCAAAATATCAAAATTAATTGGAGTGCGGAAAGAAATACATGGAAGTGTACTCCCTCAGCCTTTTATTTAGGGATGTTGCTCCCTGCACCTCCCCACTTGCACCCTACACCTCCCCCTTCCATTTTTACCCTTTGTTCTATTTTTTCTATTTCTATTTTATCCTTTAATAAAAGTTTATATTTTGGGTTAAAATTTTATGATTTCATTCACTCACCCCGTATAACCTATTTATTCTCTTTTTATCTTAATGCTTCCATCTTTACTCTTTCTTCCTAAAAAGCTTTCATCTTTACTCTTTCTTCTTAGAAATTCTTTCTCGTATTTTTCTTTATTGTGGTGTGAAAGTGTAGTGATTATCTCTCTACGTTGGTGGTGGTGCTCTGCGTTAACGAGAGAAGCCGCGACGAGGTACGTAACCCTTGTGAAACCGCTTAAACGGATGTCAACATTCGTTTAAGGCGAAACGGATGTCGACATCCGTTTAACGCTGGCCTGCAGCTTTGGCTATCATGCAATAATAGTCACCAAGCTCCCCTTTGTAAGCCATCAGGGTACCGGTAACATCTATAGTGACACGACATAGCTTAGCCAACGATGCCATGTTTTGTTATGAGATTGTTCAGAAGAATTTCTGATACAACAATACCAATATAAATTACACTGAACCTAATCCGATAAAGTAGCGAACTTCTTCAAAATTGATAAGCCTACACATGTGATTCCAAAATTACCTTATTAAATTTAAAAGAAAATTAAGTAATGAAAGAGCTTACAAGATGATAAGACTTTGTAAGTTGTTTGGTTGTTTAAAAAAGGGAGGGGACATGAGCAAGGGAAAAGTTGGTACTATAAATGATATTATAAAGCAACAAGAAATTTTCANCATAACTATTAAACTTGAGATCTACAAGATAAAAACCTGGTCTGATATTCAATATGAACAAAGTCAGGGATGCATAAATAGCAGCNAGAAAACATAACGAAATGTATTCAATAGGNTACAAGTGAATATAAGGCGTGAATATCANCAAGTAAGCATTTTCTCAGAAGAAAAAGCAATTTAAATTAACANGTATTTTAAATAAATATGAAAGTAGCAAATTTACACTACATTACATCCTTGAAGATACCACGTTTATGAAGGAAAATGAAATTATTCNCATATCTCTTTTGCAAAATCTATTATACATACAAAGAAAATATAAGGAAATCACTCAAGTAGAACTTTCTAACACAAATTAAAATGAAAGAGGAACATACAGATTCAGGTATATTAAAGAGGTCTAGAATTGAAGCATTTTGCAGATGTGGTAAAACAATAACAAAAGAACTGAATTTAGTCTTAGAAAGTAAATCACATTACTTCAATGTTCCATTTCAAGCAACCACCACAAGTACCAAGCCAAATAGATCTTCCGATCACACCACCGAACACACTACTGCTCCGCTGCACCAGCGCACAAACCCGCCATACCGCCGCACACACAGGCTGCACCACCACACACACCAAAAGCTGCACCACCACGAAATGCACAAGAGAACTGGGAGAGTTGGAAGTAAGAGATTAAAAAAAATGAAATGGATAGTGAAAAGGGAAAACAGATATGAAGAAGAGGTAGGGGTGCTATGAGTGAGTGAAATAGAAATTAGGAAAGTAATAATCTAGGGTTACATTATTTTAATAATATAAAAAAGTAAAAAAAAAAATGGAGAGGTGGAGGATGAAATTGGGGAGGTGAGGGAGTAACGCCCTTTATTTAGTCAGCTAGGCCCATCAATAGCTTAGGACCCAAAAACGACAATAAATTGTTAGCTTAGGGTATAGGTCATTTCTTTATGGACCTCCTTAATTTCAACATACATGCCCATAAATTTATGTATTTTGGAATGTACAGTTTAAAATACATTTTTTATATTTTGAATAATATATTTCATAATATAATACAAAAATTTGCATTCGAAATTAATAATTTGAAATAAAAATGTATTTTAAATTATATAATTTAGAATACAAATTCTTGGTCATGCTTTATGGAATAAAAAAATTTGTATTTCACATGTATGTTATATAATGTAAAGTAAAAAATACTTCTAAACTATATATTTTAGAATGTAAAATTTACATTTCAGCAGTACAAAACTTTAAGAGGGTGCAAGAAGAAATGTATGGCTGTGCTTAAAGACACTTCTCAGTATAGATATTTGTTTGGGCTAATTGCAAGAAGTTGGAGCTTGGTCCTTTATATTTTTTCGCTCAATTCTTTCCTCCGAAAATCTGTTGGGTTAACTCCACTCATTTATAATTTTTTTGATTTTTTATTCTTTTAAATTTTGAAATAATTGAATTTAATTTTGATATTGTAAAAAAAATGATGAATAAAAATTAATTTCATAAACTTTGCATGACACGTGTTAATGTATTTTTAGCCTTATATAAATATCATTTTTAATATTGTTATAAGTTATCCTAATTTTAATGTCGCGTTTGCTAAAATCAAATAACTAATTAACACGTATTTTAGAATATATAAATTTTTTGAAATTTTCAAAGTTGATCACGAAGATTTCGTGACTAATACTTCACCATATGTTGACACAAGAAGTAGTTTCTGTCCTTAGGTTTTTATTTGTTTCTTCTTCTCAAAGATCTTTTTAAAAAATATATATTTGGTAAAATTAATTGTCGAAACTATTTAAAAAAATATATTTATAGTCTAAAAATAAAAAATCCGTACTGTTTTTGAATTAATCGTTCAATCTTTATACTTTAAGAAAAGAAAAATAAAATAAAATAAAATAAAAACTCCACACAACTTTCATGTGGGGTGTGTTGACCTGTGAGAGATCAATTTGCATGCAAATTGGGTATGAACTTTATAAATAATATTAAATAATAATATATATATATATATATATATATATATATATATATATATATATACTAATATTATTTAAAAACACCTATATATGAAACATTTCCAATAATATTGCACCAAAGTTTTGTACAGGCCAATTGGTTACGTGTGAGTACGCATGTTGCAATTTAGTGAGGAGTTCGAGAAAATACTGATAATTTGACCCTTTTATAAAATATAATTAATTTATAATTACTTATATGCTATCCTATAAATTATAAATAATACAATTACAAAATTATTTGGTTTGCTATTATCTTAATAAATTATAGTTTTCAAAAATATCTTTCTTATTTGCATTTGCAAATTGCTGACGTTACCANGCATCTTGCTTGCATTGAATGAAAAAGGTGACCATATATTGCATTTTCACGGGTATCTAATAACCAAGTTGTGAGTTTACTTTTTCTTCTTCATCAACAATTTGCTCCAAATTCAAGGAATAAATAACATATTTTATATCATCTTAAAATATAGTTATTGATAGCTGTGACTACATAAACCAGATTTACCAAATAAATACTATTTATGCAATTTCTTTTCAATTTATTACATTTTCTTAGAATTATTCATGCTACTTAATATTTTTAACAGTACATATTTTGGAGGTTTTCTCCTCAAGATAGATACGTGTGATGAAAGTTTTTCGAAAAGAAAACATTCAACCAAAGTGAAGTACTGAAAATCAACTATAATTAATTTAAGTGACAGGTGTTTCGTTTGAGTAGTGTATTGAGAAAATATCGGTTGAAAGAAAACTTTTTTTTGGTTGAATAGTTTCATTTATTGCGTAGTAAATGCTTTAAATTAAAACATTTTTTTTATATTTTTAATGCATAGAGGACAAAAATATAAAGGCGTCTGAGTAATGAAAGTAAGCAAATATTACTAAGTAAAATAAATAATCGAAATTGTTAAACAGAAAATCAAATAGGAGTATATATGCACGACAAATAATAATGTATTAATATAATAAATTTTTTCAATTAATGAATGAAATTATTCCTTGCTCTACTTATTTTAAATCATCCAAATGTCTTCCTTGAGAAATTTCTTCCGTATTGAATTTTAGCGTTGACTTGAATGAATTTGATTTTCCTTTCAGCCATCTTTTTTTCTTTGTCAACGATAGGTTTCATTATACTCTTTATGAAGGAAAGAAAAGATACACATTAATACTCCTCTTGATGCTGGAATTATGGTACTATTAAGTCAATGATTTAGAAATAGTCATATTCTTTGGCTTAAACTTCTAGCATTTTTTGTATCTAAATTAATAATAAACTAATAATGATAAATATGTTTTTCTCTTTAATTTTTTTAAGTAAAAATTAAAATTAATTTTTTTGAATATGTAAATTTAATCTTTTTAATTAAATTTTGTTAAATTTATCTGATGTTTCATATGCATGTAATATAATATTTAAATGTTTACGTAGTTTGATATATTTCTACTTTAATGTTAAATGAAAAATGTGTTTGAAATTTATTTAGAAAAATTAAATTTATGCATTTATAAAGATTATTGATCCAAAATTTTAAAAATAAATTAATTCCATTTTTACTTTAAGTTAAAAAATTAAAAGGTATATTTAATCATTTAAAATTAGGATAAAAAACCAAGATCTAGTAACTAATACGTGATTTTACTTAAGACTAAATTATCGGAAGTCACATGGAAAAAAAATGTTATTTGGAAAATAGATATTTAAAAAAGGTTGAATTGTTTTTCATCTTCAAATTATTATAAAAAATTGTGTTTCATCTTTAAATAAAATTATAAAACTATTCGTTCATATATTTTTATAGAAGTTAAGTAAAATATTTTTCTTAACAAATAATCCCATTTTTAATAGTAAAAAAAAAACTACTAAAATGAATATCATGATAAACTGACTACTATAATAAACAAATCTATAAAAGACAATATCTACATCCATAGATTTGTCTAACTTCTCTACTGAATCCCCTCAATCACCTAACGCTGGAGTAACTGAAACAAATGTCTCTCTAAACTCACACCAATCAGGTGATCATCACAAAAGAGGAAACAAACAAAGGCAAACAACAGAAAAACAAGGATAAGCAAGATATCAAAGAATTCATGTTATCAAATGGCATATAAATATACATATGAACATTGATATAAAACAATCAATCCAATCATCCTATCATGTTATAACCTAGACTTGACTCGTCCAGACTTAGAATGAATACCGAGTTATGGCAGGTTGTGCACTTGTGGTGGCCTCTACTGCTTTGCAAAGCCCTTGCCAATGGGTTTCACCCTACCATAAACAAGGTTAGTCTGTTACCGCATAATAGGCCTCCAAGTAGCGTCTACACTAGGACCTCCTACTACTCTGATCACCACATGCATCAATCTTCTCTAAGTAAAAATGAAAGATCATTAGAGTGTTAGGATAACCCCCAAGACTGAGCTCCCTGCATTCATAATAACAACATTGAAAACCATACCGAAGGAGTTCCTCCGTGGAACCATGTTACAATGCGTGAAACCATTTGAAACCATACTTATAACTGTATACTATCACATTGAATTCAAACATATAATTTCACTGATCATACAATATCATAGATACTTCTACATCATTCTAATAATCAAAGCATAGCTAAGGTTATCATAAAACAAGGATAAAAAGAATATAAATAGGTTTTGGACTAGTCGCTCAGTGCACCAAACTCACTTTGGGAAAACAGAAACAGTGGGTTTTGCTCACTCACCTCTCGCTCAGCGCACCAAGCCTGTGCACTCGGCTAAAGCCCATTCGTTTAGGGCATCAAGTATGTGCGCTCAGCTAAAGCTCATTCACTCAATGCATCAAGCCTATGCGATCAGCTAAACTGAAAATTTTGCTACACAATATCATACCATAACCCCTCGCATAGTGCCCTAAATTTGCTATTCAAATTAAACTAGCACTTTCTCAGGCAACCATCAGTCGCATGACGCCTAGATTCGCTATGCGAATCACCAAATAGAGAGCAACCCTCTCTTGCCATTCGCACAACGCACCAATTCGCTATGCAAATACCCTGACAGAGAGCATCTCGCCAGGGTAACTCGTTGTGTGAATACTTTCGCTCAGCGAGTCTACATAATTTACAGAATGAAATTCTGCAAAATTATGCAACTCAACCCGCAATTACCAATTCTAACTATTTTTCCCAACTTCTAACACTCCTAAATTATATAACACACCTAATTAAACTTTTCAAAATGATTCTAAACCTTCCTAACATCAATCTAAAGTGTTTATGCACTGATTTCTATTTCAAAACTGCAAATCTCTCAACCTAGGGACCCAAATCCAATTATACCACTTTTCACAATTTTTAGAACCATTTAGGGACCCAAATAGGTCTCATATGACTTGCCTAAACTATCCCAACTGACCAAAATAGCCTCTAACCCCTACTTCTCAAATCCATTATCCCCCTTCCTCACAATTGACCTAAAACTAGTAGAAATCACCCAATTTACTCTCAAACCAACCTCATAATAGATTTCAACCTCTTCACCAAGTACAAAACAACAAAATTATCACTCAAATCAATCAACATTCATACTCATTCGTACATACTTGCAACAGTCAAATTTATAAGCATTTTATCTAACATCCTATTCAATAATTCACCTCAACATATATATATCTAACTAGCAGATTATCTCACAAGTAGTAACAATTTATCAAACAGTAAATCCTAATCTACCTTCCCTTACCTCTGATTAGCTGCACAACCCGACAGAAACCTCGACAACTTGCTTGCACCGCAAGGCAACGCTAGAAACACCTACAGATCACCAACCAATGATAGGAAACAGTTTTAAGGACCTAATTTGAGCTAGAAATCAAGGGAAGGAACTGCTAACCACATGCAAGACAGAATCTTGCATGATCACAGTCCAAAACATGCACGGAGAAAAGGTGAAACCACTTTCCAAAGGAAGAACACGAAACTGATCGGTCAAAATCGAAGCCCCCGACACCAGGATCACCTATGCACCTCCTGATCGTCGAACAGATAGCTTAGTAAGGAGAAAAGCTAGAGAGAATGCAGAATATTATAAGAGATGAAGTGTTTTAGATAATAAACCAAGCTTTAGAAAGTTCTATTTATATTATAAGATTATTTTAAAGTAACTTGCTCGTCTCATTATTTTAATGCACCTAACTACTTTATCACTCTATTTTCTAGGTTTTTACCATTTTTTATATGATAAATAAAATTTTATAGTAGATTATAATATAATATTTATATGTTGTTCATTGGAAATGATGTTTCATGTGACATTCAAGAATAAAATAGTTTATAATTTAATTTAGAAGCCATCTTTTCACTTGCACTTTTATCACTCAAATATTCTACACAATATTTGATCATGCACCATGTTACTCAAGTGATTATGGTGTTGTTTAAGTATAAGGTGAGTAATGAAATTAATATTAACTATTTGAATATTGTTTTAGAGATGATATGTTATTTGGATAATATTTGATCATTTTTCACATTAATCTTTCAATGTTTAATCATATCAAAACCATTATATAACATCCAAATCCAATAATACATAGTTTTCGTGCAATTTTACAACTTCAAATCCTCTTTACAATCACAAATCTCTTTATTTCATAATTATGAACACAACTCATAATTAATATATATATATTTTGTAAGGCCTTGTAAAAATAAAGCCCAAAAGTGTGTACACGTGGCAGCATAGGATAGGTTGAACACTATTAGTAAAGTGAAATACACTTAGCATTCTAAATCTTAGTCATTCTCCTAAGACAACAACCATCTCCTTCTACATTTCTCTCCTTCTATGCCTTGTCACTCCTTCCATCTCAACTCAGATTCTAACCGTTGGTTTCTTAAATTGAAGCTATCTAGACCTTCAAGACTTCAAGAGGAGCATTTCTACCGATTGAATTTCTGTTTCCTCCAATCGGTAAGAAAACCCCCTTTTCTCGTTTGCCCTAGGGTTGTAAGCATGCGATTCCTTGTTGCATGCATCCTATTTCGTCTTCTTCCATAATCTAACTTCAATTTGGTTCTTAGACTCGTTTTCTATCATCAATTGATGATTTATAGGTGATTCTCACACTTTGGGGTTCAAAACAAGTGGTCTAGGGTTCTTCCTTGAGTTGGTCGTCCACACTAGAGGTAAGGGGAGCTAGTTCTTCTTTTCATTTTAGTTGTGTGATATGAATGCATGATAATTTTGAAGTGGTATGTTGTTGGAGGCATGAAATTGGTTCTATTGACTTCAAATGCATGTATGGAAGTGTGTGTGTGTGTGTGTGTGTATGTGAAATTGGTGATTGATGGCTATGAACTGTTTGGAATGATTTAGAATGATAAATTATGTATGTTGGAACTGTTTTGGTATGAAAAATTTGTTACAACATTGTTTAGATAGAAAGCCCAATGAATTGGTAGCGTTTTAGAGTGTTTTAGGGGAAGTGAGATAAGGAATTTTAGCGTTAGAAGTTTTGGACATATTTGAACTGTTGAGGCAGCCTGGGCAAGTTAATTATAACTTGTTAGGACTATAAAATTTGTGAAAATGAGGGTCTAAATGATAGAAGTGGAATTGGATCTTTAGGTTGAGGAAAACTAATGTTTTGAGTGAGTTTAGAGGAAGTGAGAGGGTGTTTTTGAGTAACTGAGGTCTAGGGTGTACGTGGGCAGTGGGGACAACTTGATTGAGTCATTTGAGACTTGTTTGAAGTGCTAAATTTGCTAAAAACAGTTTCTAATTGGTAAATTTTGGTTTAAGTCTCTAAGTTCTGAAATTGGAGATTTTAAAGTCTAAAACAATGCATAAATACTTCATAATGTGTTTAGAAAGAGTTAGGATCACTTAAACAAGTTTAATTCAACCTCTAGGATGAATTAGGGGTGGAAGAAAGGCATAAAAAGGCCTAAAACGAAATGAGAGTGGGTGAGTTCTGCAAAATCTGCAGAAAATCTGCAAAATCCACGCCTGGGCGCCCCAAAAGGGGTTGGGCGCCCTTTTCTGCTGTTTTTAGCATAAAAGCCACGCCTGGGTGCCTTTTCCTGCTGTTTCCAGCATAAATGTGACGCCCGGGAGCCCCTAAAGGGCGTTGGGCGCCCTTTTCTGCTGTTGTTCTGGATGTCCGTTTTGGACGTTCTTTAGGTCGTTTTAGGAGGTTTTTGACCCTTCCGGATCCATTGGTGAGGGTCTCCAAGCTGTTTGAATTACTTAAGTATTTATAATTAAAAGTCACAAAGAAATTTGTGTTAATAAGTGATGGTTTTGTGAAAGTATGTAATGTATGAGTTGTTTTTATGACATGGTTGATGTTGTATTTTGGTATGAGACAATATAATGCACTTGAGTGACTATGAAATTTTATGTTTGATGAATCAAAGTGGTTTATGAGGTACATTATTGATTCAAGAGGTATATCATGGGATTAAAGTTGTTGGATCGGTTATGAAATTACGATCTCTCAGTGAGATCAGTTAGAGTATTGAATGAATGGTGAGAGGCTTCCATATGGGGGGTTATGCCTAACACTCCAACGGTCTTTCGTTCTCACTTAGAGAGGATTGACGCGTGTGGTGAGAGTAGTGGGAGGTCCTAGGGTAGACGCTATCACTGGAGGTCTATACTGCGGTAACGAACTAGCCTTGTGTATGGTCGGGTGGAACCCCTCAGCAATGGCTTTGCAAAGCAGTAGGGGCCATCACAAGTGCACAACCCGTCCCAGCTCTACATTCATTCTATCTCCGAACGAGTCTAGGAGTCTTAACATGATATGATGCTTGCTTTAATGAGTTTTATGAAATGAATGTTTATGTTTATGAAGACTTGCATGCTTATATGTAAATGGATGTTATCGGTAATGCTAGATTAATTTGCCATGAATTGTATGTCTAATTGAGACCTAGCTCACCCTTGCATTTGTATGTCTGTATCTATTTGCCTTCCCCCTTGCGATGATCATCCAATCCTTGGATGTGAGCAGTAGGTGATGATGTACCACTAGAGTAGGTGTTGGAAGCAAAGGAAGACCCAACCCTTAGTACTTAGTGTTTTTATTAGCTCCTAGTCTAGACTATCTTATTTTGAAAGACTTTTAGCACTTATTTATTATGATCTGTATTTTAGAAGACAATCTTTAGAACCCTTTAATATTTAGCTAGCTTCGCATTTTGGAGAACTTTAGAAGCTTGTACTTAGGCTTCTTTTCGTTTTAATTTTCCTCTCTATTTTGGATGACTGTAACTTATACTTATATTGTCATCTACTACTCTTAACTACTTTCTATTATTATAATCTATGCATTCTATATATATATATATACATTGCTATATATTTTGGGATGTTATATATATATATATATATATATATATATATATATATATATATATATTAATAATAATAATAATTCTAATACTAATAATTAATATTAACTCCCCATTTCCTTTTGCAACATANCTGTAACTTATACTTATATTGTCATCTACTACTCTTAACTACTTTCTATTATTATAATCTATGCATTCTATATATATATATATACATTGCTATATATTTTGGGATTATATATATATATATATATATATATATATATATATATATATATATATATAACTCATCTAAAAAATCAACATGTTTAAAATTAATATTAACTCCCCATTTCCTTTTGCAACATATTTTATCCAATAATTATCTTTTGAGAGATCCAAGTAAGCTTTGAAATAAATCAACCATATATAGGTAGTATCTTCCCTTAGCATAACTAAAAAAAAAAACAACTTGAGATAAAATTGGTTATACTTACCATAACCAGAATTGAATTGGTCCAAACTATTTTATTCTTCACCACATTCTCAAGGCTTCAATTTGATGAAAAATAAAATACTTTAGAAAACTAAAAATTTTAAAATAAATGTGAAAAACGTCATATCTAATTCATTTTAAAATTTTATATTAAAAGTATAGAGTCTTACAAAATACATCTGTAATTATTTAAATATTAAAAAGTATAATTAATAAAAATAATTATTGTGATCTTAAAATAAAATGAAAATGAAAATTTTAAAAATAAAATTGATAATTATAAGAATATAAAAGCAATTAACTTACATAAAATCACACACATATATAAGCCTCCTTTAGATGAGTTAAATTAATAATTTATATGTTCAAACTTGATGTGTATTGAATGACACCTTTGAATTTTATTTAATTTTTTTATATTTAATATTTGATAAATATATTGGTTTAGTCTTGACTATTTAGTTTTTTTCCATCTCTTATGTAATATTGTTGACATATAACACTATAAAAATTATTCATTCAAAACTAACAAAACTACTCTGAGAATTAAATAAATGTAGAATATTATTTTTTAAAAATTTTGTAATACGAGTCAATTTTGAAGATATTAAATATTCAATTCTCTGACTAACTTGCATGAATTAAAAAAATATCACCGTTGGTAATACGACAGTTTGATATTACATTAAAAAAATTATGATATGGATAATTGAGTACTAAACTATTGCAAACCAGTAAAAGTATAAAGAATGACAAAATTCAAAATAAGAATTTTCCGACGAAGGGATGCTGCTAAACTCTTTTTTTTTTTTTTTCTTCGAGAGTCCATGAAATTTGTTTGAAAATTTCTAGGTTTCAAATTTGACACACCAATGTGAAAGATGAAAAATTTAATGTAAAAGCAAGTTGTGAGATATTCTTATGTTGTTGGTTATATGAAAATGTGGACATAAGGTATGTAACAACTTACTACAAATTTTGAATAAAAAACATATAAGCAAAGAAAATATATGTACAACTAGTTCTTCATCCGTGTGTGGTTAAAACTAAATATAACAGTTTTTATTAAATTACACTATCCCCAGAGTTTGCAGTTTAAATTAATTTTCATATATGCGTTACATATATTTGAATATTTAAAACTAATTTTATTAAAATGTGAGTGAAAACAATTAGAATATTTTACAAATAATTAATGTTTATTAATAGAATAACCTGTTAAAATTGTAGCTTAGCCCGATTCTAGCGGAATGTGATAAGATTATTGTATTTATAAATTAAAAAAAAAATGATTGAAATAAAATGTTGTCTACATATTCATATACAATGTTTTGTAAGATGTAGAAAATAAATAAGAATAGAAATAGTTTTGTTTTTATAGATTGAGCTTAAATATTGTATTATTAAAATATATAGTTTTTAAATAAAAAATTAATTAGTCGAATCTTTTTTCATAAAATTCACAATTTTTTTATAAACTATTTTTTCATCTCTCTCTATCTATCTATCTATCTATCTATATATATATATATATATATATATATATATATATATATATATATATATATATATACATTCATGCTGTTCAATGTATTTGAAAATAAGTTCATCAGACATGACTTAAAACACAACAATTTTGTCTGATTGAAATTTTTATAAAATAGTTCATATCTTATTTTCTTTTCAATCATTTTAAAAAAAATTATATGAGTGTGTTGCAGAATTATCTCATATGATTCAAAACTCAAAATAAATATCTATTCGATTAAGATTCTTAAAATATATTGAAATAATTAATTTAAGTTTTCTATGTACAAGTAAAATTTCATGCCAAAACTTTTATATTAATTCAAAACTCATTTCAAGTAAAAAAAGTAATTTTATTTTATTATTACTTGAATGATTTGATTGGTTGTAAGTGGTTTTTATTATATATTTGATGTTCTTTTAAGTTTATATTAACTTCGATAAGTTACAAATGAGTTTCGTATCCAACTAACTAAATGTCGTTTAATTTTGTTTAAGATAAACAAATTAAATGTTTTGAATCACTTCTAAGTACAAAAGAACATCTCTCTTAAAGAGGATATGATCAAAGTAATACAGATTTGAGAAACTTGTTACAACTACCAAGGGTAAACTATACATAGCTAGAGAGAATTTCAGTAGCGCAAGAGTATTGGAATGTTATCCTTCCTTTTCTCTTCTTCATGCAGTCTCCAATTTATAGAGAGCTTCAAGAATGATCTATTAGTCATTAACTTTTAATAAAGTTGATGTAGTCTTTTTGTATACTAGACACTATTGTTCTTTTATAGAGAAAAAACATGTTGTACAAATGATCAGACAAAAAACAATGAAAAACATTTCTAAAATATCCTAATATCTCTTAATGTCTTTTTTATCAACACAGAACTTTAATAAAAACGCTTTGTCCTTAATGGAATCTGTACAGACAAAAAGACACTACACAAAGACAAAAAAACTATTAATCTTATGATAAGTATTAAAACGCTGGCCCAAAGACTGAAGGCCCAAAACGTGTTGGCCCAAGGAAAAGAAATAGAAGGACCAGAAAGTTCTTCAGTCAGAGTGGTAGGTGAGTCTCGAGAAAAGTTGTGTGGAGAGAGAATGGAGAAAGAAAAGCGATCAGCGAAAGGCAAAGGTGCGATCTTGATGGAGGAGCTCCGGCGAGGCACACGGAGGTTGTAGCGGGAGGCAAGATCGCTCTACTGGTGGCAAAGAAGGAGATGCACTGTGACAAATGTATGTAAGCTACGAAAACTTTTATTGAAAGCAAAAATTATTATTGAAAAATGTTTCATCCCTTTCTTTTTCTTATTCGAACAATAAACTGGAATCTCTTATATAGAGTTCCAGTCAACAACATTAAAAACAGAGAATAAAAGTAGTTAGGATTTCTAACTGAAAATATAAAATTCCTAATCTAAAAATCTTAAAAGGTAAAAGATGCTCTTAAGAGCATTAATCATAAAACTGAAAAACGTTAATACCCTCCCCTCAAGCTGGATGGTGGATATTTACCAATCTGAGCTTGGGAACGATAGATTTAAAACGAGTTCGATGAGGAAATTTAGTGAACACGTCAGCGAGCTGCTCTTCTGATCGAATAGGGAGAAGTTGTAAAAATTTGGCTTGAATCTTCTCACGAACTACGTGGCAATCCAGCTCAATGTGCTTGGTCCGCTCATGAAAACTTTGGTTATGGGCGATGTGTCTCGCGGAATTGCTGTCACAGTAAAGAACAACAGTAGTAGGCTGAATTTGAAGGTCTTCAAGTAAGTAGTGGAGCCACTGCATTTCACAAACAGTGGCAGGAAGTGCTCGATATTCTGCTTCGGTAGAAGATCTTGACACAATGCTTTGTTTTTATGATCTCCATGAAACTAACGAGGATCCTAGAAAAACACAGTAACCAGTGGTTGACCTCCTTGTGTTAGGACAAGTAGCCCAATCTGAGTCACTGAATCCTTTAATTTGTATACCAGAATCAGCAGCAAAGAAAAGGCCTTCTGAAGGGTTGGATTTAACATATCTCAGAATATGTTGCAAGGCTTGATAGTGATAATCAGTAGGCTCCTGCATAAACTGGCTCATTAGGTTAACAGTAAAACACAAATCAGGCCTATTCTTAGTTCGATAGAAGAGTTTTCCTATTAATCTACGATAAACACTAGGATTTTCCATATACTTCTCTGTTTTATATAAAGAATTTGTATTGCTTAAAAAGGGTGTAGAACACGGTTTACTTCCCAACATTCCTGTTTCTTCAAGGATGTCCAGGGCATACTTCCTTTGACAGAGATGTATCCCCTTCTTAGACCTAGCAACTTCAAATCCTAGGAAATACTTGAGCTCTCCTAGATCTTTTATTCGAAATTGACGATGTAAAAGAGTTTTTATGCGATTGATCTCGTCCATAGAACTCCCTGCCATGACAATGTCATCCACATACACAAGCAAAGTTGTAAAATCTGTAGGAGTTTTCTTGACAAAAAGAGAATGGTCAGATTTTGATTGAACATAGTTAGCAGAGATAAGGAAAGAGGATAGTTTTTCAAACCATTGTCGGCTGGCCTGTTTTAGGCCATACAGAGATTTTGTTAATTTGCAGACTTGTCCCTTGAAATTTGTGTCTAATCCAGGGGGCAACTCCATGTAAACATCTTCCTTCAAATCTCCATGCAAGAAAGCATTGGCTACATCAAGTTGATGTAAAAACCAGTTCTTTGTTGCAGCAACAGCAAGTAGAAGTCTTACAGAAGTGAGCTTTGCAACAGGCGAAAAAGTGTCCAAGAAGTCTATTCCTTCTTGCTGGGTGTAGCCTTTGGCTACCAGCCGGGCTTTATACCTTTCCACAGTCCCATCAGCTTTGTGCTTTACCTTGTAAACCCATCTACATCCAATGGGTTTCTTTCCCGAAGGGAGTTTAGTTAAAAACCAGGTATTATTGTCTTGTAGAGCCTTGATTTCCCTCCGCATGGCTTCAGACCATTCAGGACTATTTTTAGCTTCTTCATAGGAATTAGGTTCTTTGCTAGCAGTCACAGCAAGAGTGTATTTCAAATGTCTTTTGGACAAGGACTCACAAGATAAAACATTAGTGATAGGATAAGGTGTTTTCAAACCGTTTTTGACACATAATCCTGTAGATGAGGGTTGACCAGTTTGATATATGTAATCTTTCAAGTACTCAGGAGTCTTCCTTGTTCTGTTGGACTTTCTTTGGTTTACTTCCTCCGCCTCCTCTACAGGATTATCGTCCACATCAGTGGCATTGGCATCTTCTGTTGGCCTTTCATTGTCTCCTTCTTCAACCAAGTTCCTTTTGAAGCTGTAAGGAAAATTTTCAAGGAAAAACATATTGTCTTCTCTCCTATTGTTATCGTTATTATTATTTTGCTCATTTTTGTAGGGAAATATATCCTCATAAAAGATCACATTCCTACTAATAAAAATTTCCCTAGTGTTGATGTCAAGGACAATATATCCCATAATACCATTTTTGTAGCCTAGAAAAATACCCTTTCTAGCTCTAGAGTCTAGTTTATTTCGGTTATTTTCTAAAGTAGAAGCAAAACACAAGCAACCAAAAACCTTAAGGTCAAGATAAGTAGGGGGATTATCATGCAAAATATCATAGGGAGTCTTGTCTTTAATAACAGAAGAATGAAGTCTATTTATTAGATATATAGCATGAGATAAGGCATAAGACCAATAAGCATAAGGGACATTAGATTGAAAGATTAAGCTGCGAGTAACATTTAATATGTGTTGGTGTTTACGTTCTACAACAGAATTTTGTTGTGGAGTTTCAGCACAACTTCTTTGGTGTTCAATCCCAAAGAAATCATATATGCTGGGACAATTGAACTCAGGCCCATTATCAGTCCTAACTGTTTTGACAGTTTTATTAAACTGGGTCTTAATTTTTATGATGAAAGTTTGTAAAAGTTCCCTAGTTTGACCTTTATTATGCATGAGAAAAGCCCAAGTATGTCTACTACAATCATCAACAATGGTGAGGAAGTATCTATGACCATGGACAGAGGGAATTGAAATAGGTCCCCATATATCACAGTGTATCATATCAAAACAGCTGTCAGATATAGAACTATTTTTAGGAAAAGGCAATCTATGTTGCTTAGCATAATGGCAAATATCACAAGCATTATCAAAAGTAGCTTGAACATAAGGAAAAGTTTTACATATTCTCTCAACAGTTTTATGTCCAGGATGGCCTAATCTATAGTGCCACAAATTTATGTTTACATGTTCATATGAGAAAACGAAACTAGGTCTTGGGTTTCTTCCAAAAGATTGCAGATAGTAAAGCCCTTTGTACACATTAGCACATCCAATCATCCTCAATGTAGTGTTGTCCTGAATTTGACACATCTTAGAAGAAAAAGTCAACGTGCAGTTTATGTCTTTAGTTAAACTTTGGACAGATATAAGATTAAATGTAAATTCAGGTATATACAAAACATTAAAGATTATGAATTCACTTGAAAATTGAACAGTTCCTGCATAGTAGGCTGTAACAATAGAATTATTTGGTAGTTTAACAGATATTGGATTGATTTTACTGAATTTTATGAACTGATTTTTGTCATGGGTCACATGGTCTGTGGCCCCTGTGTCAATAATCCATGAGAACGTACCTTGTTTGTCCTTTCCACTGTCCTTATGTATCTGGCTGACACTATGAGATGAGTTGTCAACCTTTTCTAGCATTTGTAACAGCCTTTGCATCTGTTCTGGAGTGAAAGAACTCTGAATAGAACTTTGAATAGGATTTTGTTGATTGATCTGCAAAGCAGTGGATGTAGAGCAAGCATTGGTAGAACTCCATTCACTTTGTCCCACATTATTCTGACTGTTGTTGTCATTTTTTTTGTACCATGGTGGGTATCCATGTTTAGAATAACATTCATCAACTGTATGGTTCATTTTGTGGCAATGGGAGCATTGTTTCCCGTAGTTTGAATTCCTTCCTCTCCCTCTTCCCTGACTGTGAGGGCCATATCCACGTCCATGCCCTTTCCAGCTTTGTTCATTTTTTCACTGATTCTATTTTTCAGTGGCATTGGCCAAAATCTTGATGTCACTCTGGTTGGTGGGCCTGTAATCATGTTTTTCCTGTCTCTCTTGTTGGATAATGAGAGAAAACACACGATTGATGTTGGGTAAGGGCTCCATCAATAATATCTGGGTTTTCATAGTGTTGTAACAATCATTTAATCCTTTTAGAAAACATATAACATGCTTCATTTCTCTATACTTGTGAGAAATTTTAGAGAGATCACAGCTACATGGAATCTTGCAGCTACAACTTGGAATGGGTCTGAGAAATTTCAACTCTTCCCATAAAATCTTGAGATATGTAAAGTATTGAGTCACACTCCTTTCTCCTTGTTTGATAGAGTGAATTTCCTGCAGCAGGTCTGAAAGCTTAAAAAGATCTCCTTTGGAGAACCTTTCTTTCAACTCTTCCCATAATTCTTGAGCACTTTCCACATATATAACACTTTCTGCTATTTGGGCAGAAAGAGTCTTGATGATCCAAGACAACACCATCATGTTACACCTTTCCCAAGAATCGAAAAGAGAGCTAGTTCTTTGAGGTTTCTTGATTTCTCCATTTATGAATTTCAATTTGTTCTTGGAGAGGAGGGCTCTCCTCATATTTATGCTCCAAGAAGAGTAGTTGGACTCATTAAGAGTTTGAGAAATAAGAGAAATTCCTGGGTTTTCTCCTGGGTGGAGATAAAATGGGCTGGAAGGATTGTTAGTCTGGTTCACATTTTCTGTTGTATTTTCCATAACAGCAACAAAGAAAATTCTCCAAGAAAAGCAAGAATCAAATGCAGCAGCAAAAACAGTGGCAGAACAGGTCCAAGACCTGCTCTGGTACCATATTAAAACGCTGGCCCAAAGACTGAAGGCCCAAAACGTGTTGGCCCAAGGAAAAGAAATAGAAGGACCAGAAAGTTCTTCGGTCAGAGTGGTAGGTGAGTCTCAAGAAAAGTTGTGTGGAGAGAGAATGGAGAAAGAAAAGCGATCAGCGAAAGGCAAAGGTGCGATCTTGATGGAGGAGCTACGGCGACGCACACGGAGGTTGCAACAGGAGGCAAGATCGCTCTACTGATGACAGAGAAGGAGATGCACCGTGACGAATGTATGTAAGCTACGAAAACTTTTATTGAAAGCAAAAATTATTATTAAAAAATGTTTCATCCCTTTCTTTTTCTTATTCGAACAATAAACTGGAATCTCTTATATAGAGTTCCAGTCAACAACATTAAAAACAAAAATTAAAAGCAGTTAGAATTTCTAACTGAAAATATAAAATTCCTAATCTAAAAATCCTAAAAGGTAAAAGATGCTCTTAAAGAGCATTAATCATAAAACAGAAAAACGTTAATAATAAGAAACATCGAAAATAAACAATAAACAATTTACTATAAAGTTTACATAACGTTTAATCATATAACATTGTTATATTAGTGAGTTGTCCTAAAAGATTTTTACAAAAATACTATTTCTATGGACAATTTTATTAAATTTCAAAATAAAAAATTAGACAATCTTATCTTAATATTGTTTTAACATAATCTTCCTTCTACTTTATTTTTATTTTTATATTGAAATATCATGTAAGTTGAAAGTCATGAGATTTTTTTATTCATTTCTCCACCACCAATTTAATTAATACAAAAAATATCTTTTAAAAATACTACAATAATAATTAATAAGGACAATTTATTTGTGAAATTGATTTTTACATAAAATTTTACTATTTTATCTTTATCATTTTAATTATTTTATGTTAGCATTTTGACTATAATATTACTAACGGAAATTACTAGTAAAGAATATTAATTTTTTACTACTTTTTAAAATAATTAATAAAAAATAAAAATTGTGAATGTGTAAAAAATTTAGAAAAAACGACATAATTATTTCTAAATATAAGATAAAAGTGCATAAAAAATAAACTATTACTTTTTTCTTTATTATAAAAAGGTTTAATAGGTTCGGAGGTCCCTATATTTGGAGGTTTTGTTTCAATTGGGTCCTCCAATTTTTGAAGTGATCAATTAGGTCTCTAATTTTGTCAATTTGAATCAATAAAAGCCTTTCTGTTAAATGCAGTTAATGCCGTGAAGTTTTTGAACATGTGGCACGCTGACGCTTTCAGGTGGCACCGTTTCAAGTGCATATTTTAAAAGGTGAAATCCCTAAATTAAAAGGGATTTCACCCTTTTATAATCTACCTATGCACTTGAAACGGTGCCACCTGAAAGCGTCAGCGTGCCACATGTTCAAAAACTTCACGGCATTAACTGCATTTAACGGAAAGATTTTTATTGATTCAAATTGACAAAATTAAGGACCTAATTGGTCACTTTCAAAATTGGAAAATCCAATTGAAACAAACCTCCAAATATAGAGACCTTCGAACCTATTAAACCTTATAAAAATTATGTCTCACAACTATGTTACACTTGTAACAACAATAATTATACAAATTTGCAAAGAAAAATTTTACTTTTGTTTCAGTCATACATTTACCATGAAAAATTTATATAAAAAAATAATATTTCTCATAACTAAAATTACTAAAATTTTGTGATCCATTCTTTGTTCACAGACCTTATGTTACAGATTTTTCTAAGAAAAAATTTTTTTAGCAATTTTTTAATAATATATACGTGATAGTTTGTGATTAAAATATTTTAAAATAAATTTAAAATATTAATAAAATAATAACACTTATTATAAAAGAATATTAAAAAAAAATTGTTAAAATATGATTATCGTTTCCTCATATAATCTGATTAGTAGGAGAAGAGGTGACTAACAAATTAAACAATTATATTTATTAAGATAGAGACAAATATGACAAAACAGTGATTTTACTGGTACTTTGTATTTATTTTTATATCAAAATTACATGTTTTTATTGTTTTTCCTAATCACCAAATAAATTCTCAGATTAAATAAAGAAAGAGAAAAAATAATAGAAAAATAAATAAATAAATTATCTTTAGTAGTAGTTATTATTAGATAACTTTATACACTTAAAAAAAGTGAAAAAGGAAGAGCAAGTAAACATTGAAGTCTCTTCACCTCTTCCAATGTATATATATACCTCCCCTAAATGGAACAAATTATTCTGATGCCTTACTGACCCCAATGCACTGTAAGGTGTTCATTTGACTCGTCAACATCAGAGCCAAACACATAAACCAAAGAAAGTAATAACATAGCAGAGAAGTTCACAACACAACACTGCTCAAGACACGACCTCTACCACATATTCCCTTCCCCAGTTTTCAACTACTCTGAAACTTCATTTCAAATTACCGAATCTCCACTCAACATTTTCTTAGCTTATCTATTTTTTCTCTTTTTCTTTTCCATTTTCATGTTATATTTCTATATTACATTACATCCTTAACTCACCTTTCTTAATATAATCAACTATTAACATCCAAATACCTTGACGTTTGTCTGTAGTCACTAATTCAACCTTTCAAAATAAAGTATTTAAATGTATATCATATTAACAATGATTGAGATTATAACCAAATATTACATCTATTTACATATTAAAAAAGTGTGATACCCAAAAAAATGCTTATTATACTTTTGTGACATTTCACGTGATTCATATATTTTAGTTACAAATTATATAGAATTTGTTAGAATGTGTGATTAGGAAGATTTTGAAACATTTTCTTAAAATATTTAAAATAAAATTGTAAGAATATTTTTTTATGAACTTTATTGTATTTTTAAATAAATTGTATTAATTATTTTCTTTATTAGTGTATTTAACACACTCATTACTAAAATTGTTTATTTATAACAATGTTAATGTTATCAAATGTTTTCTCAATCAAGAGGGTTGTCAATGCAGTTTTAATGTAATTATTTCTTAAAATATTTCTATTAATAATTTTTATTAATACTTTAAGACTTTCTGTGAAAAAATAATATATTTAAAATGTATACAATTTTAAATAAAAGTTAACAGTACTTGTTGTTCTGATAAAAATTTAAGTGTTTTTAATAAAAATAAAATGTACCAAGAACTCTTCATAATAATCAAAGTAAAGAACATTTAAGTCAAAATAATCTTGTTTGTTGGAAGTGAGAGTTAACATTTTATTTATAGATAAAATTGTTATAAATCGTTATTATTTTAAAACAAGAGAATAATCAAAATAAAACTTACAAAAACAATAATTTACTAAAAATTAAAATAAAGATTATAAAGATAATAATCACATATAAAATCTTTTATATAATGGTATCTATCAATAAAATTTAAAATGAAAATAAAATAGATTTAGGTCCAATTCCTTAACTATAACTTTAGACTTTAGATGAGTTTTTAGATGTTTAAATCTATTTTTTAGTATTGGGTCGACGACTGAGACAGTACACTACCTTCTAACATTGAGTCTTCAGTTTTTCATAACTTGTCTACCGACTTATAATGTGTTAAATAATTTATGGTTGATTTATTTTAACTTTTTAGGCCTACCTCCAGCCAAATTAAATTAGCTGCTTTAAATAGACGTTCTCACCCACCCCTAAATTGAGTTTGAAATATGTGTTGCCACATTGCTATTTCATGAGCCCTCAACAACATAAAAAACTAATATATATATATATATATATATATATATATATATATATATATATATATATATATATATATATACCGTGACAAACTGGAAGAAAATGACCGAGTGGGTGATGTGCAAAAAAGCACCTCACACGGACAACCAATTGTGCAAAATTAAAGCGTAATTAATGTTACAATAACTATTATTGAGTGGTTAAAGTTTACATAAATGATCATTAAGAGGTAAATTAATTGGTTAGATTCTTATAAACTCTATAATTAGGAGTTTAATTTCGAGGTAAACTCATATTTTACTCGAATTCCAAAACCCCTATAGAGAAAAATTCTGACTTGAGTCTTCAACAGAGAGAGAAAGTTATCCTCGTCCCATCTTAGCAGGAACAATATATATTTGAAAACTTTTGAGTCATTCCTGAATAATAGATTTGAAAATTTACCTATCATATTTTCGTGATGTTTCAACAAGAAAAATGTTAAAATTAAATACAAAATATCTTTGATAAGTCGAGAATTATGTTGGCTAATCACTCGAGTGTTTTAGCTCATTATCATCTTTCATTGAGATCTTTGAGTAATAAGGAAAGTAATTGAATAATAAGGAAAATAATTGAATAAGTTAAAATATCTAGACTACTACAAACTCGATTATCATTCGAGCATTGCAATTTTATTTTTTTTAAATATAAAATAATTGTACCTTAATTAAGTCATTACATATAAATATAAGTCCAAAATCAATCTCATTCTAAACTTTTATATATATATATATATATATATATATATATATATATAATATCTATCGATAATAAAAATTATAAATTATCAATAAATTTTATCAAAATAATGGATGTTTTAGTTAATAATAAAAAATTTAATCTACCAACAAATATTATTGATGAATTCTGTAAAGAAAATCTATTCTTAATGGATATTTTTGTCAATAATTAAAATCCTAAAATCTATTAGTAAATTATGTTTTATAGACTCTGTAGTAATTTAATATATTTTTCTTAGCATATTTTGTAATTTGTAACATATTTATTTATTAGAATATGTGACATTCCAAATATAGCATTAAGATATATAAATAAAGACGTAATCAATCATAATATTAGAAAACAGTTAGAAAAGTACTTTAGGTTTTTAGGATTACAGTCATCCTCAAAAGAGAACTAGAATTTAAAACTGGAGTACTAGAATCCTTCAAAAATGCTAGAAATTTTAAAACTTTAAAACACGATAAAGTTCTTCAAAATAACATAGGCTAAGAGAATTAAAGCCTAGTGAACTAAGTTGTTGTACCACTATCTCCTTCCAAAGCGGTCTCCAAGGTAACCTCATTTTCCTCTGCTTACATCTAAGTGGATGATCATTGCAAAAGAAAACATACACAAGCACACACAAACACAGAAGCAAGGGTGAGCTAATTATATAAAAAGCATGCATCATAGGAGCATATACATACAAGAGTGAACCTCATTCAATATCAATTTAAAGAATACATCTTAACATGTGATATTCTAGACTTGACTCATACCAATTTAACCAATACGTAAGCATGTAACAACCAAGTACTTCAAGCATGCAAGGATCATAACACAATACAAACCATGACAAATGCATTATTCTGATACTAATGACCGACCACGTGATTTGACTATCCAGACTAGTATGAAATGTCAAGTTCCAGGGGGTTGTGCACCCGGATGGTGTAGTAACTGAAAAACCATCAGTTGCTACCCAAGTTTAGTCCGTTATAACTCACCCAAGAACCTATGGGCTAGGACCTCCTACTATTCTCACCACATGACTCATCACTCTCTACTTGAGCATGGATAATCATTATAAAATGTCAGGATAAACCCCATAAGGAACTTCAACCATTCATACGATCAATCACAACAAACCACAGGGCACCACCATGTAACCTCCCTCGAGGATCATGTAATTACGTCCATCAACCATACTTATAACCAACAGTGAACCCATTTAGATCCATATGAAACCATATACATATAACCTTTCACTTTTACATTGTATACAAACATATATATAATATTAATTACACTTCAAAAGACCACAAAGAACCCAAAAGTCATCAAAAACCGCATGAAACCATTCCATAACATTAACAGACAATAACAGTCCAAGAAGAACAACTAAACAATCCAATACCCCTTAAAATCATACTTAGACAAGTAAAACAACTCTGAAACCATCACTAACAGTTCTAAAAAGGTCCAAAACCCCCCAAAACGACCTAAAGAATGTCCAAATATTATACTCGGAACCCCGAAAACCACCAAAAACTGTCCTGGATAATTTTTCAATGACAATAATCAATTATCATACGTAATAATCAATTATTTACGAGAGCTTCGAAGAAAATACGACTTTCTGACTAGAATAATCGATTATCAAGTGAGATAATCGATTATTCTTATCATTTTTTTACAGCAACCTAATTTTTCTGGTTTTGGTGCATCTTAGACATATCTAATTGATCAATTTGAATTTTGTAACACTAATATTGATATGAAACATGTTTATAGATGAGAGTAAAGTATTGCATTGGTCATTTGGATAGGAATTGTATGTACCAAACTAACTCATTCTACTCCAAAACATCAAACTCAATAACTAGAGGACCCCAAACCCAATTCTAACACTTTGCCCCTATTTTTACCAACTTGGTGACTCAAATAAGTCACAATTCACTTGCTAAGTCTGCCCCCAACAGCCCAAGTGCGCTCAAAACCCCAAATGCTCAAAATCACTCCCTCACTTCCTCTTAACCAACCTAAAATGTTTTCGAATTAGTAAACTGTTTATTTAATTGTTATTACAGTAGAGATCTTACCTTCTCAACCCTTCTTACATCCTAATTGGTCATCGGAGAGGAACCAGATGTCTGAACGCATCAGACTCACCTTCGACGCCAACACATATGACTAGTAACAACTGACTGGATCAGACTAGGGCTGCTATATGATCAAAGGTGTGCCGACTCAAGTTTTTAAGACTCCTCTATCCTACCAACAAAATATTCTCAATAAGTTAAAATTGATTTATTTAAGTTACCCAAATTGGTTTACAGTATTATAGACCTCACATGCCCACTTTTAACATTTCACTTCTTCTCACAGTGACCTGAAACAGTGCTTGTGCATTCAAATACTACCCAAATAATGCTAATTAAAATCTCACCCAGGCCTTTCCAAAAACATGATCAATCACAATCACTAACTCGTTCAAAAACAAATTATATTCATCAAATAGTGCACAGGAAATAAATCATAGGCTCCTCCTTTACGCAATTAAGTTCATACCAAGCCAATTACATAAGACAGTAACAAAGCAGTCCCAACAGAACATCACATTTTGAATTTAATCATACATGAAACACGGAAACAAATTCAACCAAAAATAATTAGCTTCCCTTACTTCTTGGTCTCAAGGTACAACTTGCTGGAAAATGCCTTAACAAAGTCTCACCCCCAAACAGTACCTTACAACCACTACATTGGTGGTAAAAACGACTCTTTAGAGCTAGCACTCAACAAAATCTAAAGGAGAACAATTCTAATTTCATGAAACTCATAGACCTCAAACCCTAGGTTTCAAAATTAGCGGAGGAAACATAAAAACTACTTACCATAAGGAAATGGAGAAATTAATCGGTTTAAATTGAAGCCCTCGACGTCAGGAGCGTTTAAGTGCTACCTAAAAGAACATGCAATGGCTAGACCAGTGTGGGGTTTAGAGAGAAGGTAGAGCACAAGTGAAGAACAAATTGTTTTTAGAGAGAGAATGATTTCAGAATAATGAATCAGATTTTTAGAAAAGTCTTTCCCAAGGTCAAATTGTCCTTAGCTTTATGAGTCTGACTGCCTCACATAAAGCCTAATAACTTTACAATTTTTCAGGTCCTCACAGAATAAATCTATATGTGTCTTATTAAATAATATAAATCTTAAAACTCGTTTAACAAGACTTGGTCAAAATTTGATTAGTCTAGTCTTATTAAATAATAGGGTTAAATATGTTTTTCGTCCCCCAACTATTGGCCGTTTTTGTGTTTAGTCCCTCTTTCAAAGTATAGTACAATTTAGTCCTTCAACTTTAGAAAACTCTGGTATTAGTCCTTTTTACCAAATTTTTTTAACTTTATTTGCTGTTTCAAACGCGTTTCTCAGTTAACATTGAAGCAAAAATGTGTCAAAATGTGTAAACAATCCAAATGCTATAATGTAACGTGCTCGAAACAGCAAATAAAGTTTAAAAATTTTGGTAAAAAAGACTAAAACCATAGTTTTCTAAAGTTGAAGGACTAAATTGTACTATACTTTGAAAAAGGGACTAAACACAAAAACGGCCAATAGTTGAGGGACTAAAAACATATTTAACCCTAAATAATATGTTTTAAATTTTATTTATAAGACTTGTTTATTATTTGATTAGTCTAATAATATTTTCTTCTGCGTATAGACGAGGAATGACATATAGACCATAAACACTTTATTTTTTTCACGATGTTAAATTGATTTAGATGGTATGTAAGTTTTACTTAAATATTATATATATATATATATATATATATATATATATATATATGTGTGTGTGTGTGTTTTTTAATTAATTGTAAATTAATAATTAAATCAATAAAGTTTAAAAAATTACATCAATAGTTTAATTCTATAGCAAAATAATTAATTTGTGCATTATTTTGAATTCACTTATACATTATTTTATAGACTCGATGCGCATTTTATATTTAATTTTAGTTGTCCGTAAATTTAAATAGAATAATAATGTGAAGGTGCGGAATGACTTGGAAGTATCATGCGTGGAAAAGTCCAAAGCATTTAAAAGTACGTGGCAGTAGTTTCTTGAAAATAATATCTTGCGTGGAATAACTTTTTTGTGAGAATCTGAGAAAAACGCCAAATACAGAATATACGGACAAAAATTGAGGGCTGAATTCTGGAAAAAGGTAGATTCTGTCATCATCTCCTGTTGCCTCATTTGGAAGAATACCACAAAGGATGAGGGAGGAAGCTCACTGTTTTGTGAAAAAAACAGGAATAAAATTACCTTTTTCTTTTCTAAAATAATTATTGTATAATATGTGAATCAGTGTATATAATAAAAAGATAATAATATTTAGATAATATTTTTTTATGATATATTTATTATAACATTAATTGTTAATTTAATTAAATATTAAAATGACTTAATCATCAAAATACTTTTAGTAAATACATCTTATTAGTTAAAATATCTTAATAATAAAAAAGAAATTGAAAAATAAAATAACTGTTTTAAGTAAAGAAAACATTCCACCTATACACTCAATATAATTATAAATCCAAAATCAATTCATTAGTATAAAATTATACATGACAATAATTTAAAAATATATTAATTGATATTTTGATCTAATTCTGGAGAATTTGAAAAATTCTCAATCGTTGTTAATAACCAATTTTCAATTCCTCATAGTTAATTCAAGGATTACCACAATAAATACCCATATTGTTGTCAATGTTCACTCTTAATTAGTGTTGGTGAAGAAAATATAAAAATCACTTCCAATAAATCAAACTCAACTTAAAACCTTTAAACAGTATTTTCATCATTAACACAATCCTATGTTTTAATAATAATAANCCAGCCGTAATTAACTCAATGTTATTGTGTTTAAGTTAGTTTTTGGGAAAGTATTAGACTCTTTAACTACTTTTTCTTGAGTTAGAATGTATTTAAGATTGGTATGCGTTTTGCTATTCTTCCATCTAATTAAGTAGTTTAACTTTTGTTGGTAACATATGTTTTTGTCAAATGAATATATTTCTTAAGAAAAATAAATTAATTTAGACTTTTATAAGTTTAGAATAAATGACATTAGTATTCGTACTTTACAAGAACATCACTAACTACAATCTTTGTAAAAGTTCAAAAGTTTACAAAAACATTAAAACACATATTATTTTATTTAAAATATATATTATATGTACTATATTTTAAATACTTCTAATATAGAATTTCAGATCAGACCCATATTGATATTCTATAAAAAAAAAACATTAAAGAGTATCAATGTTTATACTTTAAAAGATATTTGCCAATCCAATTCTGGTAATATGCTTGTTAAAAAATTGACTTAGTTTTTAGAATTATTTTTCCTTAATACAAGAGATGTATTTCTAATTTATATTTATTTTATTACACCATGGTGGACGAAAAAATTTCATTATATTAAATTTAATATCTCTTTTGATTTTAAAAAAGGTTTTAAAGAAAGTTCTAAAAAATTAAACGAATTACTGAAAACTATATATATTTACTTGTATAAATCCAGTAATCTATTCAATATAGCCCTCACAATTTTCATAACTATTGCATGAGGGACTTACGGTTATAACAAAAGTTACAATAATGGTGTCGTGGAGGTCTATTCAGTATATTGATAAAGGATTGATATTGATATTAATTTTTAAACTAAATAGAAAATGTGTATGAAACTTGGTAGCAAGTAAGTTTATTAGAATAGTTCAATAAGAGTAAATTATATTTGCATTCTTGACATTCATCAAATTTCTCCATTAATTTTGTTATTTACTTATATAATATTACAAATTCATCATTCATTATATTAATATTCATTAACTTCATTAATTGGATATATATATATATATAGGGGTTTGCTAACTTGCGTACGCCTGTTTTTCAGTTGGTACATTTTAGTAATGTGTACCGGGTTTCAGGACAAAAATACCCCTATATATCATGAATTCTAAGTTTTAAGGTTAAGGGTATTTTAATAATTTTCATTCTCAAAATTAAAAAAATAAAAAAAGAAACCCCCATACCCTTACCCATCTCTCTCATTCTTCTCAACCATTTCTCTTTCATCTCTTTCACTCCAACCTTTTCTTTTCTCTGTCATCCCTACTCTAGCTCCAATTGAAAAAAATCAGAAACACTTGCCTTATTTTAATAATTTTCATTTTCAAAACTAAAAAAGGAAAACCCCAAACCCTTACTCACCTCCTTC
>NC_028361.1:10232650-10245956 GCF_000741045.1 Vigna radiata var. radiata | reverse complement strand
ATATATATATATATATATATATATATATATATATAAAATATCATGTAATTAATTATTTATATTTACCTTCAATCTCTCATTATTGAGATTATTCCTTTAAAACATTTTCCAATTCTCGTATAATACATAACTTTCACAATTAAAATATAATATAAACAAAAAAAAAAGATAAACAATTATTTTAAAAAATTCCATTATATTTCTACAATTCATTAATGAATATTATTAAAACAATATACTCATTCATTTAATCATATCACAACAAAGAATCATGTATCTCACAGGTATAATTCAAGTGGCTACCTCTCATATAATAAAGTATTGATATCACATCAATAAAGACACTTTACTCTACTTTTAAAAGACTTATACATTGAATTAAACTTAGAGATCTACATTTGTCAACCAATATAGTTATATTTTGAAAAACTTAGTCCTTTCATATGAAATGATAAATTCACTAGCTATGGTTTATCTGACACAATTTTTTTTTCTCACATTGTAAACTAAGTCATATGAATATCTATGAACTATCACTAACTAATATTTTTATGAGTTTAATATTAGTAGAGTCATGATTATTTTCTTCAAAATCTCAAATTTAATATACTACCTACAATCTCTTAACATGATATTTTTTCCTTTAAAATAAATGTTCATGTCATACCATATTTCACACGCAAAATTAAATCACCTTATATTCATATACATCTAGTCTAAATTAAAACTCATTGCATACCATTAATCATATTTACTTCATCTCGATTTAAATTTTAATAAATCACAATCGATTTTTCATTACAATTAGAATAATATTCAAGTACAATATATAAATCAAATATAATAAAATAATGAAAGACATACCAATTTTATTATTTAAAAGCATTTAAACATTATGGACGAAAAAACTCAAATAGAGCACACACACAAGATATATCAAGAAATAAGAGACTTTTTCATTCATCTATCAAAGAGCACAATTGTACAATATTTATAAGAGAAAATACTTTAATTGTATTTTTTTTACATAAAAACAAAATTAACTAACACTAGTTTTTGGATTATTATACAACACTCACATTTTATCCAAAAATTTAATTGACCTCAATCTCATTAATTGTTTCATTTTTTAAACTTTACGTGTCTAAATGACTTAATGAAAACATATGTCACCTACGTGTTTAAATGACTTAGTGAAAACATATGTCACCTAATATTTAATGTAATAATGTGAGGTTCAATTTTCTTTTGGTTAATTGACGCTAATGCAGCGAAGGAAAACGACAACAGTTCTTGAATCGAGATATATTCAAGCAAGAAAAAAATGTGAGTTTTTAACCTCAGTTAGGAACCAAGGTAAAAAAGTGTGGGTTTTTTCCTCACTTCACTAATGTTCAAAGTAGTAAACCAACAAAAAAAACCTGGGTTTTTGACAACGATTGTATAGGAAAACACTGTCATAGAATATGCCCTATTATAAATAATTTTTTTTTTTAATTTTAAAAGTCTTTGACAATATATCCTTAAAATTAAGTAATTATTTAAAATATGAAGTATTCTACGATAGTAGTTGGTGCCAAAATCTAGACCATATACCATTTTTTATCTCGATTTTTTATCATAAGAGCGGTCTAAATCTGCATTTTTTTATTAATAATTCTTTTTTTTAACATCCCTTTATCATATAAACATTTGTATATAAAACCAAAATATTCACAACACAAAAATACAATCCATAATACTATTTTCAATTAAATACATAATTATAACATATTAATGATATACAAAAAATTATGACTATAAATCTCAATATGATATGCTACTCTACAACTTAATATGCTACTCTACAACTTATATTCTAATAACTATACACAATAGCATATAAGTTTTACGATGCACTTTGATTTTAAAAAAATAAATGATTTATAAAAAATCTTAGAAAAAAAATAAAATTGAAATGAATACCTTTAAAGAGTTGATGATTTTTTTAAAAGAAAAAAAAATTCAAATAATCAATTTTTCTATTTATAGATTTTATAATAATATATTCAAACAACTGTCTATAAAATACTAATTTTAGTCCTGACTATCTTTTAATCCTTATTATTATAAATAAATGACAGGATGATGAATAATTCTAATAGAATTATGTTTGGAGCAAACTCATTTTTTTATTTTATATATAAATATATTGAAAGAATGTGTGGATACTATATTGTGAGAATTGGGTGTTATAAATGAAAAAGAATTAAATTGTATTTAAGTAGTTGTCAAAAGGAAAACGTTCATGAATTTTGCTTATTATAGGAATCATGGGATGGACATCCTGGTTACTTAGTCATGGTTGGTAGCAATTGCGCAAACGTAGCGCCACATCAGATTTAGATGAAGTTGTCCGCAAAGTATCCCATCTTTAAACACGTTAATCAATTGTGCTCTTTTTTTATTTATTTATTTATTTTTTATTTCATTCTCTTATACCGAATTTGTGGTGCTAAACACATTTTAATGCACAAGAAATGTTATATGTAAATTTTAGTCGTGTTTGTATTTTTAATGTCTTCCAATAAGAATTGAAAGAAAATTCCGCATAGTGAAAGCGTAAAATAGTTTATAATATTTTTCTGAAAATTATTATAACAAATTTATTAACTTTGATATTAATTATTTCTCATAATTTATCAATTAAATATAAATTTTAAAAAGTATTTAGTAAAACCAACAAACTAACTAGAGACTATTAATTTATGAGATGGGATTGTTTGATCCACGTAAAAGATATAATATTCAAATCAATGTAATAAGTATTTTATTCCACAATATGAAAATTATACACAATAAAATTTGTAAATAAAAATAAATAAAAAATTAAGTAATAAAAATTTAAAATTTATAAAAAATAAATTTAATTAATATTCATTACATAAATTGAATTAAATAAAATAGTTTACTCAAATAAATAAAACTTAAAAAAAAACGTAAATATTAATTTTTATAATACTAATTTAATTGGTTAAAAAAAAAATTACAATATGTAGTAATATATTCTTTAAAAGCATAAAATTTATTTATATAATAAAAATTATACAATTATATAATCATATTCCATTTTACATTTTATCATAAATAATAGACTTAGTTTAAAAAAATTAATTAATTATTAACTTTCTATGGCTTTAATGTATTATGAAATAGTTATGAGACATATGAATCTAAACAGAAATAAGAAAAATAAACATATCGTTTTATTATTATGAGTAGAAAATAAAAATAAAAAATATGAATGAGTTGAGTTGATGTTTCATGTGAATTTCCTCAAAAACTCATCAAGTAATGATACCATTAAATAAATAAATAAATATATGTTATATATATAAAATAGCTATGGAATATTTATAAAATAAAATGTGTTTTCTGTTATCATTAGTTAAATAAGTAATTATATTATCTGTATCAAGACAGTGAATTAATGATCTTGTTCTATGTGAAAGATAAGAATTAATGTTATTTTAAGGACATTAAAAATGAATTAAAAGGTGTTTAATGAGAGAAGAGGAAGAGTGTTGGCTAGTTCGGATAGGAGGAGCAGACGATAGCTATCTACTCTCAAGGACCTAATATCTCTCCAATTCCTCCATTATTAGATTTAGAGAAAATTTACTTTTTCGCCACTTGACCGCTTAAACCGTGCCGTGGCTAGCGATAGAATCTAACCATGGTTTGATAACCATGGTTACTCACTCAAGTATGGTCAAGATGAGTGCCACTGAAGCCTATAAAAGGCACACCTCATCCTTCTAAATTTCCCATCCCATTCCCAACTACCTCTGCCTTGACTCTCAACGTAAAGTTGCACCTCATTGTCCTTCTGTTCTAGCTTTCCTCGTTTACGTATTGGCAACGTTCCAAACCTCTGGTACTCTTTTCTTTCTCTGTTTCTTCACACCTTCTTATTCAATGTTCCTTTGCTTTTTTATCTTTCATCTTCAACCCTACCTGCATGTCTGTCTCAAGCTTTACTGTGCCTTATTTTTATCTTCTTCCTAATTTTCTTTAATTTTTCCAGAGACGAAAGCTTAAGATGGCGTCCAACGGAAATGGCAGCGTTGCAAACGGTAACGGGACAGCTAAGAACGGACTGGCCAAGATTCAGACACAAAAGAAGCATAACGGGATTTGTCACGACGACAGCGTTCCCACCGTGAAGGCGCAGACCATTGACGAGCTTCACTCGCTGCAGAGGAAGAGGTCTGCACCCACCACACCCGTTACGGGGTCTCAGGCTCCCTTCGCCACCCTTTCGGAGGAAGATCGTCATAAGCAGCAACTCCAGTCCATCAGGTATATATAAGATTTTTCTTCACACATTTACAACGTTTGTGGTGTCGGAAAATAAGAAAGACGAAACAAGAAAAAAGATAGTTTCTCCTTTTTTTTTTTTTTTTTTTTTTTCACATTCATCTGTACACAATATTCTTACGTGTATTTCCTACTAAGCAACTATTAACTTAAAAAAGAAAAAAAAAGAAGAAACTGATATCGTTTAACAAGGACTTGTTGAATTGGAGCATGAGTTTAACAAATTATTTAAGCGAAACTCGTATAAAATATCTATGAAGCCGCGTCTAATAAATTTAATTAATTACAGGATATATTATTTTTGTAACAATTTATAATATATATTTTCATCCATTTCTCTATATTTTATTTTATTTTTTCTTAGTAACGAAATTTGTTTTCTTTATTATATATATTTAAAATTAAAATATTGTGGAGAAACAAACATATGGCCTGGCGGAAAATCTGTTTTAAGACAGAATTTGAATAAATGCGAGGAGAAAGGTTGTCGGACCGGCTGTTTTAGTAGATCCACGTGTAACATAAAGCCTTGACTAAAAAAGTAAGGTTAATCAGACGGTGGCCAGGAGTTTGATGATTTATTGAATTGACTTTATTGGAGTGGGACCCGATCTGAGTGCGGTCTCGAGCAATTGAGTTTTACTGTCGTGTGTATATGTGAAATTAAAATTAAAACTGTGAATGATGTTCTAATCTGTTGTTGAAACAGTGCATCTCTGGCGTCACTGACCAGAGAAACGGGACCGCAACTGGTGAAGGGAGACCCAGCTAGGAAGGCAGATACCAAGGTTACTCACGTGCACCATCATGTCATTCCCACCATTGCTGTCAGCGACAGTGCTTTGAAATTTACCCATGTCCTCTACAATCTCTCCCCTGCTGGTACTTCCCCTTCTCAATGACATGCTTTTTACGATGATGAGAATTTTCTTCTTTTTGACATTATCATTAAGGCCACGCAGACCTCTTCCTATGGTGCTTATACCGGCATAGTCATGTTCCTCTTTTCAATAATCACTTTTGATTGATGTCACTCATATCCTGATAGCTACATGCTTTATTATCAATTTTGTACTTGCGTTGTACGGGAAAGAATAAGTTTTCAAATTAGAACAACCCCGTCTGATATTGTTTTTGAACTAGTCAAGCCAAGTATAACGTTTTATTGTATATTCATTTTTTTCGTTATTTAGATAATTAAGTTTTAATAAAGTTGATTAGTAAAATTGGTGAGGGCATATGTGTACCAGAAAAAAAAAAAAAACTATGGTACTGCCGGCAACTTTTGTTTAACTTAATTTAATCACCAAGGCTTTTGTGGCCGACAAAATTTTGAAGAATTTCCTACTGAAAGGAACGTTGAACCCACTCTTCATGCTATAGACGTGACAAAATCCCATGAATATCTTGTTTAATAGAAATTTATCTGACTAAAGTTTCCATGATAATTAATTCATAGAAGTTTATAAACAGTGTTTAGTTTATTCAACGCGGTTTGGTTTTTCGGTGCAGAACTTTACGAGCAAGCGATCAAGTATGAGAAAGGATCATTCATCACTGCCACGGGGGCATTGGCAACACTTTCAGGGGCCAAGACAGGTCGCTCTCCGAGGGACAAGCGCGTCGTCAAGGACGATCTCACTGAGAATGAGCTTTGGTGGGGAAAGTGAGTGCTAAGTTTAAACAGCTACCAATTATGTGGAATTATATTTGCGGCTTATAAATCTCTGTCACGTTCTATTTTTGTTATGTTTTCCTTGTCTTTATGACACACGAAATTGCCAAATTTTGTATTCTACAGGGGTTCCCCTAACATCGAGATGGACGAGCACACTTTCATGGTGAACAGAGAGAGAGCCGTTGATTACTTGAACTCCTTGGACAAGGTAATTTCTCCTTTCTTTAATTACCATACATACATGACAGATGGGATGGGATGATATGCACACTCACTCAGTGATTAAACTTTATTAGAAAAACGTGGTGATGTTTTTTAATTAATATTTTAAAAGAACGGTCATGGTTATTAGAGAAAGCATGGTATATCTCATCTTAGCTTTTAAGGTGACGTGGGGATTGGGCTTAGGTTGTCGTTTTGTCCAAGTGGGCGAAAAGTTCGCGTCATTCCTAAGATAACACGACACTGTTTTCATGTGTTTCTGTCATTTACTTGGAATTCGGTTATTGAATCGTGTTTCCTACTTGCTTAATTTGGTGGTGATTTTGCATCCTAATTGTTGCATTCAGTCAGAAAATCATTACCCAGCCCCAGGCCTCGTGAACGAATAAGCATAAATGCTTTTTCTTTCACCATACAGAGCACCAAAGCCTGTGATGTGAATGGCATTTCCCTTTTATGTTAGTGAAGAATTGATTACTTCCGTTAGAAAAGCATCCAACTGTTCATTTTACCTCTTATATAATCTCCCCACCACCAGTATATACAATTTGGCTGATTATGGTGTTGACACTGTACAAAAACTTTACCCTTTTGTCAGTAGATGTATCATTTGAACTTCCAAAAATACATCTTTTTTATGATAATTTTGTTTTAAAAGAAAAAATATTTATGGTAATTTACTTAGCTCAACCTAAAAATTGAATCCCACACGTTATTAATTGAGGTCAGGTTTGTTCGAAATAAACAAAACTTGATTGTCATCCAATTCATGTTTTACACACCAGTTCGGGTCACAAGCTCTGACTAGATCTACGATCATTCACGAAATCATGCATTCCATGAAATTTTGTTTGTTCTAAGCCTTGTGGGCTATGTTTCGAAGATGATGGAGGAGAATTTTTAAGCAATTGTTTAATTCTTTGCTTGGACAATAAAAATACTTTTACAAAATATCATGTGTGATCTTATCTGGATGGAGATTCCAACGAACGGGATTCCAATTAATAAGAATGTATTATTTGGATGTCTAAGTCAATGACAGATTTGTTGCTTAAAGAAGTAGTATACCTTATTCGAAGTGGGAGTATTCTAAATAAGTTGGTGATGGACAGGTGTTCGTGAATGACCAATTCTTGAACTGGGACCCGGAGAACAGAATCAAAGTCCGGATTGTGTCTGCGAGAGCTTACCATTCATTGTTCATGCACAACATGTAAGTGAAAATTAAAGAATAATTTAGCATTGCAATTGTTTGTGTGTTCATCCATCCAGAGAAAAGGTATAAGCCCGCCAGATAAGTGCCCTAAACGTTGAAAGCCTTAATTTTGTTGTGATATAATATATACATCCCTGCTGAATGGAGGAAGAGGTTCCCCCGAAGTAGTGCATGTGAGTTTAGTATAGTGTACAATTGGATAACTGGGTGGGTGACAGGTGTATCCGTCCCACTCCCGAAGAGCTGGAGAATTTTGGTACTCCGGACTTCACTATTTACAATGCTGGACAGTTCCCGTGTAACCGTTATACTCACTACATGACATCCTCCACTAGCATAGATCTAAATCTTTCTAGGAAGGAAATGGTCATCCTCGGCACACAATACGCCGGGGAAATGAAGAAGGGTCTTTTCAGTGTCATGCATTATCTCATGCCTAGGCGTCAAATCCTCTCCCTTCACTCTGGATGCAACATGGGCAAAAATGGGGATGTTGCTCTCTTCTTTGGACTCTCAGGTATAGTATCGCCCCATCAAAGGTTGCATCGGTATAATGTGGCTCCACACACCCTACCCTACCTTCCCTTACTCAGCCTTGCTCAATAACACTCTCCTGCTTCTCTTCTTACATATATTATATATACTTGGATCTTTCTTTTACCTTCTTCTGTCTCTTTTTCTAATGGGTCCCTTTTTTTTTTTTTATCAATACTCTTTGCTTTAGGTACTGGAAAGACCACTCTTTCTACCGACCATAATAGGTACTTGATCGGTGATGATGAACACTGTTGGGGTGAGAATGGTGTCTCCAACATTGAAGGTGGTTGCTATGCCAAATGCATTGATCTCTCCCGGGAGAAGGAACCTGATATTTGGAATGCAATCAGGTTTGGCACAGGTATGTATCAATCTCGCACTCACTTTAACTTGTTTAATTTAATCACTCCTAAATATGTAATGCATTTTGACTTTCTTTTGTTTTTCTTCCGATTGATTGACAGTGTTGGAAAACGTGGTGTTTGATGAGCATGATCGCGATGTTGATTACTCTGACAAATCGGTTACCGGTAAGATTTTATCTTTTCTAGAGGTTGACTCCGATTAATTTATTTACTGCATAGTTGACAGCAATAGGACTTAGCTGTGACATGGTGTTGCCAATGAAACAGCTGACCTCATACTCGCAAGATGTAATTGAGAAGCAACATCTATTCCTATTATATATAAGACCAGGTCATTTCTTAAAATTAACCTCCTCAAACACGGAAGTGATGAGGAAGGAATTGAATAATGAATTGACAAGCATATGACAGATAAACAACTGAACATTAACGTTATTGCTTTAATCAAGCAATAGGACAAAACTTGATGGGGATCTTTGGATGCTGCGTCTAGATTTATCTTGTAATCATCCATTACAAGACATCCTGATGATAGTTAATATCATTGCATTACATTTTTTTTTTTTTGCAGAAAATACTCGTGCTGCTTATCCCATTGAATACATTCCAAATGCAAAGTTACCTTGTGTTGGTCCTCACCCAAAGAATGTCATACTTTTGGCATGTGATGCATTTGGTGTACTACCACCTGTGAGCAAGTTGAACCTGGCCCAGACCATGTACCATTTCATCAGCGGATATACTGCTTTGGTAATGTTTCAAAATTCCTACCTTACTATTTATATATGTTATTTTGTTTCTTCTGTAATTCTAACCATCTTTTACTTGCAAAAACTTCAGGTGGCTGGCACAGAGGACGGTATAAAGGAGCCACAGGCAACATTCTCGGCTTGTTTTGGTGCAGCATTTATTATGCTACACCCTACAAAATATGCAGCAATGCTTGCTGAAAAGATGCAGAAACACGGTGCTACCGGGTGGCTTGTTAACACTGGTTGGTCTGCTGGCAGGTGTGTAATTATAACATTGAAATTGAATTTCTCTCTGATCCTAAAAGTCTGCAATTTGTACCCTAAGAAATCTAGAACTCACCAAGTTTTCGCATATGTCAAACTGCAGCTATGGTCAAGGGAGTCGTATTAAGCTCCAATACACAAGGAAAATCATTGATGCTATTCACTCCGGAAGTCTCCTGAATGCAGAGTACAAGAAGACTGAAATTTTTGGGCTTGAGATCCCCACCGAAGTGGAGGGTGTACCTTCTGAAATCCTGGACCCAGTGAACACTGTTAGTGATCCTAGAGCTATGTACCTTTTTTATTCTCTCCTTTGACACGGTCTTTTTCTAACGTTGGAGTCTTTTTTATCGATTGCAGTGGTCAAACAAAAAGGCATACAAGGAGACGCTACTGAAGTTGGCTGGATTGTTCAAGAACAATTTTGAAACCTTCACCAGCCACAAGATTGGCAAGGGCAACAACAACCTGACAGAAGAGATTCTCGCCGCTGGTCCAATCTTTTGAGACAATGATGTGTGGATGGGATGCTAGAATGCTAGGATGGTAGAAAAAATGTCGCCTTAGAATAATATGGTAGTTTGGTTGGTTCAGATGAACATTTCATTCAAGTCTTTATAAAGAATGCAGTTTACATTCAAGTCTTCCTTTGCAATTATCTTCATTTTTTCACCTCCTTAAGCTTTTAACATACTGTGACCATAATTCTGTCATTGCTCTCTTATCGTCGCCACTAGAATTATAATGCTTACCGGGCCTCGTCAACTTCGATAGATTCTGTTGTCAATCATCAATGGCTCAATTTTGGAATCTTGGAATCTAAATGGATACGGTTCAAATTCGAAGTAAAAAAACAAAAATGTTTATTCTCTTACAACTATGCTATGTAACCATTTAACAGACTCACACCATTCCACCACGAAATTATATGTGAAAATCTATTTACACAACAAATATAAATTAATTATGCGAGATTTCCTGCCTCGAATTAGTTTTTTTTATTATTATTATTTTATTTTGAAATTGAATTTTCTGTCTCTATGACTTATAAAATAGAACTTAATTAGCTTAAAAATTAGTTTAACTTTTGTAGAAGTGTTTAGTAATAATGTATTTTAAAATAGTTTATTTTTATTACACTTAACTAATAACTTAGGTGCTGCTCTAACGAGTTTGTTTTTGTCAGTTTCTTACTTATTTGTTTTATTTTTATTTTAATATCTTTTTTATAGTTCTTCATTTATTAGTTTATTATTATTATTATTATTATTATTATCTCTTTTTAAATTTTCAATTATTGATATTGAATATTGTTTTAACTATTGTAATAATTTTAGTATTTGTTAGATTATATTTTAATTTTTTAAATTATTTAAATTTAAAAATTTTTAACGTTATAAATTAAACTGATTGCTGTTTTATTGCAAAAAAGTTACATCCCATGAAAATTGTGAAAAAGATATGCAATATAAGAAGTAGTTTAAATTAAGAAATAAAATAAATGTAAAATTATGAAAATAAATGAAATAAATACACATTAAATTCACTTATCTAAGTACAATGACTTTTGTCAATAGAAAAACAGAAATACAATTTTTAAAATATAAAAGAAAGTATTAAAAGTTCAATAATAATTTACTTATTTTTGAAAAAAATTTAAGATTATAATTACATAATATATTTTTTCCTATTTATATAATAAAACTTATGTAGTTATGTTGTTTTGTGTTATTTATATTTAGATTTATACCACTCTTGATCTTTATCAATTTTGTTTAATATGTGATTATTTTTTGAGTGGTTAATGTTGTTCCAATTTTTATAATTTATGTTTAATTTGATATTTTTCATGACACTTTCTAAAAGATGAACCACATGTCACTTCATAGTATTTTATTTTTTTATTAATTTTTTTAAGATTTTTTCTTAATTAAAAAAAAAAAAGCTTGTCTACATGGCAATGTCATACCTCCTATCAAGACAGTGTTCAATTTAATCCCATTCTTTTTGTTAACTTTTTTCAATTGAGTCTTAATTTTGTCATTCTTTAAATTGAAACTTAATTTAATTTTATTAAAATTCACATTTTTATTAAATATTTTCAATATTTTTAAATAAACCATAATTATATTATTAAAATATAATTATTATATTTATGTTTGATTTTTTTTAGATGTAAAAAATAGAGTTAGTGTTGATTTAAATATAATGAAGAATTCTTCTTCTAATTTTAAAATAGTAAAAAAATTTGATTCCAATTTTAAAATTAAATTAGAATTTTCCTTCTAATTTTAAAAGTAATAAAAAAATTTCCTTCTAATTTTAATAATAATAAAGAATTTTCCTTCTAATTTTAAAAATAATGAAAAAATCCCCCTTTAATTTTAAAAATAATAAAGAATTTTCTTCTAATTTTAAAATAATGAAGAATTATCCTTCTAATTTTAAAAACTTTGAAGAGTCATCCTTTTAATTTTAAAAATAATGAAAAGAATTTCATGTAATTGTAAAAATAATGAAAATTTATTCTTCTAACATTTAACATTGGAACTAAATTGAACAAAATTAACAAAAATTAAAAATGAATTGAATAACAATAATGAAACTGGGATGGAAGAGAATACAAGACACTGATATGTAGTGATGACGTTAACACGTGACATTAATACTAACTTGACATGTGACATTGATAGTCTCTTGACATGTGATACTGCTACGCAACACAATATTAACTTAACATGTGGATATGTTTTTTAATTAAAAAATATAAAAAATAAAAAATCTCGAACTGATGACACACAATATTTATATATCATTAACGATTTAGACGACATCATAAAAAAAACCAAATTAAGCATAAATTATGAAAATTAAAATTACTTTGAACACTTAAAAAAATAATTCTCACATTTACAAAATAGACAAAAAAAAAACCAAAATAATATTAATCATTATAATTACCAACTAATTTACCAGTTACCTAACATTTATAATTAATAAATTATCTTATCGACTCAAAACTTTTTAAGTTAAGAATTTTTTTTTAAAATTTATAATGTAGAAATTGATTTATCAACTACCAACTAACATATAATATAGTTTTTACAACATATACTCTCTAATTAATTTGATTGATATTAAATTAATTTATTTCTTTAATTGTCAGAAACACATTGAAATATAAAGGTTAAAACCACTTTGGCGTCCCTGTTTTCGTAATGTTTTCCTAATTGAGTCCCCGTCTTTTAAAACGTCCCAATTAAGTCCCTTTAAGTGTTAATTTGAAACCAATTAACCCTTCCCGTTAAAAATCGTTAACGGTGTTAAACTATTGCAGATGTGTTGGCTGACGTGGTAGACGTTTTACTGATTTGCGACATTTGGCACTGTTGAATGAAACGTGTCATTTTTTCCATTCATTAAGATTTGTAATTATATTTATAATTGTGTAATTAGGAGAAGAATGAAATCGTGATTGAGCTTAAGTTCTAAAGTGGGACACCCAGATCGAGCTATTTAGGGTTCATTTGAGTTGAAACTTGGGCTGCACTTGAAGAGGGAAGTTCCAAACTACAAGACGCAACGATGTCCATGGCGCATTCTTGTTCCTCTTCAACTTGCAATGACTGTCGAAGGAAGCATATGCGTTCTGTTAGCTCTCGTGGAGATGCATCGCTGATCTGCCATTGTGGAGAGAAGACTGTGTTGAGGACTGCAAGAACCACCAAGAATCGAGGGAAACAGTTTTGGGGTTGCCCTAGGTATAAGCTGGGGAGTGAAAATGGATGCAACTTCTTCAGATGGTTTAGTGATTGGGGAGTTGAAGAAAGTATTAGTTGTGAGCTTTTGGAAGCAAATGACGTGAGGTTGGTGAAGACTTTTGAAAAGCAAGGTGTTAAGCAGATGTCTGATG
>NC_028361.1:10228036-10232610 GCF_000741045.1 Vigna radiata var. radiata | reverse complement strand
TTAGTGTTCTATTTGTAATGAACACGATTATAATTGCAATGATGATGGGAAGGGCTTGATGATGTATGTAGTTGTAGGTTGTTGTCATCTTAATGTAGTTAGGATTGGTTTGTTTTGGTATGAGTTGCAGGATTTGGTCATGTTATTGTAGTTAGGTGGTCTGTNATGGTGGTCATGTTATCNTAGTTAGGTGGTCTGTTATGTTATTGTAGTTTTGTGCTCTGAAGATATAATGCTTCAAATGTTTAATGTAGTGGACCAGATGTTTAATGTATGGTTGTTATCTTTAATGAAAATGGTATTTTGGAAAGCATGTGTTGGCAGCATTTCCATATATTCAGTTATGAAAGTTATATATTGCGACCTGATTGAAGAAGATTAACAGTAATTGAACTGATATATTTTACTGATACATATCAATATGAAAAAAGAACTGAATGAGTAAAGTTGGCACTAGAATTTCGTAACTTTTATATAAATAGCAAAAGGTAACCATTCAATGTTCATACAGCCAGCAAAATTCAAGTGACATATTACATCTTTCATCATTCAAGTGACCTATTACATATATAGTACCACTAAAACAGCAAAGTCTGGTAAACTTAAACATTTGATAATGAACTAAAACTGGTTACAGCAAAATATGGCCTATTACATGTGCTACCATCAAAATTTGCCCTATTACAAAATCTGGCAAAATTCAAGTTCAAGGATGGGTTTCTGCTCCACGTGGTTCACCCTGGGTATCTGCTCCATGTGGTTCACCCTGAGGTAATGTACTAGGTTGTCCCTCTTCCTGCACTTGGCTTCTGTTGGGGCAATTTCTTTTATTGTGTCCCACTTCCCTACACATGGTACATCTTTTGAGTAAGCCCCCCTTTGACATTTTTGTGGTACTTTTCTTCAACTCCCATTGCTCTAATCTCCTTTTCTTCTTAGGACGACCNGNCATTTGTNTTTTTGGTGGAGGCAAGACATCTTGACATTCAGTGACCTCCCATAGATGTTTTCCATTAATGGGGTATATAATGGAGGAATACATCTCTTCATAGGTTGACTTTTTAAAGCATAGTAGTACATAGTCCTCTGCATTTAGGTTCAGAAACCTCATTGCTGTCAACGCATGCACACAAGGAATTCCACTGATGCTCTACTTCCTGCAAGAACATGTATATTTATCTATATCCACCACAAAGTTGTCCCCACTTTGGGACACATGTCTGATTTCGAAAATTTTGTGTGCAGACCAGCTGTCAAGAAAAACAAACATTATTTATATCTATTTGGTAAACATAAACAAGTATATACAAATGTAATAGTTGTGCATACCTGGGAATCCAATACTTTGTTTGTTGTGCCTCCTTGTTTAGTCTAATATGAATTTTAGGACAAATTGATGACTTAAAAGAAGTAACCCTTGACCTATTAGTGGCCTATCTCTTCATCATATACAATCTGATGTCCTCCAACATTGAAATAATGGGTTTTGTCCTTGCATTTACCAGAACGCTATTAAAAGCTTCTGACATGTTATTCACTAAGGTATCACTTTGAGCTGTGGATGTGAACCTTGATCTTGAAAGATTGGCCTACATGAAAGAAAGCTATCTTTGCAAGCCTTTAGGCATGCGTAAAACCTTTGGAATATTACTTTCCCATCATATGGCTCAACTTTGACCTTGATTGTAGACCCAGGGTTTCTTTCTAATAACTCATGNGCATAATCATATATTCTAGTATATTGCTTAGTAAAGGAGNCTGCCACTTCATCTGATGCATATGTTTTGGCCCTATATGCCATGTTCTTAGATATTGCTATATTCCATTTCCTACAAACTTTTTCTCTAATATCAACTCCCTTGACATTAGGATTCTCTCTCACTGTTTTTTCTAGTTTTCTACTAAGCCATTTTGCATTGAATAGTCGAACCTTGTGTTCTCTAGTACATGTATGAGTGTCAAACACAGTCCTTACTTGCCATGACTTAATTGCACCCATGAAACCAAAATATACCACCCACGGGCATTTTCCTTTTGAGCCCAAGCATCTAACCCTTATTCTTCTTTTATCATTCTTCACAAATTTCAAATTTCTCCCATTCTCCATTGCATAACTTTTGATTGCATCAAGGATTTCTTCTTTCTCTACGAAGTAGGTTCCCACTTCCCACTTAAAATCTACCATATTTTTGGGCTGCATAAATGTGGAAAAATGTCCATAACCTTCGTGCTCACTGTCTTCATCACTATTGTCACGTGAACTTAATTCATCAGATTGCCATTCATCATTGAACCAACTACAATCATTAATCTCATCTCCATCCTTATCAGAATCAAACTCAGGTAGAAATGGCTCAACCTCAACCTCCAAATCACTACAGCTTTCACTTACATCACACTCAATATCTACGTCTACTAACCCATCCTCCTTATCCATCTCACCATCACTTTCATGTGTTGAACTCCAATCACCAACTTCTACATCATCCATCTGACCATCNTGTGGTTGTATCCTCTCAGCCTCAACTTCAACTTCACATGCTTGTACCGTATCAACCTCAACACTATCAGGCTGCACCTCAATACCATCTACTTCCTCTCCCCTATTAACCTCAGTACTAGGAGTCTCAAGTTCAACTTCAACTTCTTCTGCCCTATTAACCTCTGTCATCTGAACATAATCTTCATCAACCTCAGTACCAGCAACATCCCCAGCCTGACCATCTGGTGAGACAGCAGCCTCACCATGAACTTCCTCTGCCTGCCCAACAACAACTTCCTCCTCAGCTACCCCCTCATCAGCTACCCCCTCATCAGCTACCCCCTCATCAGCTATCCCCTCATCAGCTATCCTCTCACCATCACCAGCTACATCCTCACCTCCTTCATCAACGTTAAACTCAATCATGTGAATGACTTCAGCCTCAGACACATTGTGCACTACATACATATGAACTCGTCCATTTAAGTGAGCTAAAGTGACCATTTGCATGGCACCTACGTCATCAGTCAATGCTTCTAGCCTATCATCTAAGATAGGACCACAACCAACAGAGTACCACAACTCTTTAAAACCATCGTACCCTAGACTTTTCACTACACTCACTACCACAAAATAACTCCATACGTCAGGATCAAATACAAGTGTCTCAATTAGCCCTTCATACTTTAAGCAGCCCTCATTNACGAACTTTCCCCCATGATGAATAACTACTTCGATATGGTCCATCACTCANAACACCGTAACCGTAAACAATATGCTACACCTACCAATAACCATAAAAGGACAAAAGACACCGCTTAATAAAGTGATAATGACAACAGGATCTAAGTATAACTATGGGGGACATGGGGGACCACAACCGCAAAGACAATACAACAAATTTTCAGACAACCCATACCCCACATATAAAAAAGCCATCCCCACATAACAATACGAACTATCACAATCAAATATTAAACTACTGTCTCAGCAGATTCAAGAGAAACCACAACAATCAAGACATTAAAAAAGGCATCCCCATAAAACAACTTTTAACAACTAATCAAGATATTAAATAAAGGCATTCCCAAATAATCAACATATTAAAAAANCCATCCCCAATTAACTAACTTACCTTCCACCAATTTNAAGAGAAACGACTACACCAAAACGCAGAACGAAGTCGCGATTCAACTTAAAGTAAGGAATGACGAAGCTCCACTGACCGATTCACGTATGATTCGTCTGAAACTTGCGATGTGTATGAACTTGCGATGCACTCCTCTGAAGCTTCTCATGTAACTCAGTCCCAATTGCTTTTCGATGTTCCAGAACCCTAATTCCCTTTTTCATTTAAGTGAACCCCGTAATGTCCTTTTTTAATTAACTGAACCCTAAATCCCTTTTTCAATTAACTGAAACCTAATTCCCTTTTTAATTTCAGTTTATAACTAATTGATCATTACCATTTTTTAATCCTTCATTAAAAGGCCACGTATCCACTCAATTTCTTGACACGTTTCACTACATACTTAAACGTCTACCACGTCAGCCAACAAATCTACAATAGTTTAACACTGTTAACGATTTTTAACGGTGATGAGTTCCTCCAGCAATGAATATGTGTAAAACCCGTGACACATCAGAGTTGAATGAAATCTGCATTGATGATGGATGAACCGTGGAAGTGGACGGTGATTGTAGTTTAGAGTGGTGAGTGCTCAAGCTTCAGACGGCTTCCCATGGTTGGAAGAAAGCTTGGAGGTGGAGAGAAGATTGAAGAAAGGTGACTTTGGCAGAGTAACTCTCGGCTGAGAAGAGTGATTCAGCAAAGAAGAAAATTCTCATTAATATCCAAAGTGTTTTTACATGTGCTGCAAAGTGGATTTATAAGAAATCCTATGAACTATGTGTGGTGTGGATGAATTCCTAAAGAGCCGGATCTCCATCCACGTGTCAAGGCAAAGAGAAAGCATGCTGGCATCTAGAAGCCTTATTTACAATGTGAACAATTTAAAAAAAACGTGATCAATTGGCCATAGGTGTGCTTAGCCAAGAATAGGGGTGCTGCTAGCAACTCCAACCTTCATAT